>NC_136061.1:371766799-371966323 GCF_964261635.1 Lissotriton helveticus
TCGTTAGATCTTTTACTAATCCCCAAGCCCTGATCCGAAAACAGCCAGTCTCTCAAGAACTCTGCACTCAGCTCTCTGAATTTTTTGAGGATAAGATTGCTCAGATTTATGCCTCTTTCCCGACTAGTGACAGTGTGGATTCCCCTATGGTACAGAGTGACCCCCACTTTGCAGGCCCAGTCCTTCCAGAATTTACAGAAATTTCTGAGGAGTCCTCCCTTCGAGAATTACTTAGGTGTAGATCAGGGTCACCTGGGGTTCCCTGGCCTGCAAAACAGTATAAAGTGCTAGCATCTTTCCTCAATCCTTTTCTCAATCCTATATGGAATCTCTCCCTGAGCTCTGGGATCTGCCCGGACGCCTGGAAACACGCATTCTGGTTCCGATTCTAAAAAAGGCCAATGCAGATCCAGAGAATCCGGCCAATTATAGGCCGATATCTCTCCTTCCAGCTCCTGCCAAGATTCTGGAAAGACTAGTCCACCAGCAAATCGCCAGCTTTATTGAGTGCAATGGCCTTTTTCATGGTACCCAACATGGCTTTCGTAAGGGCTACAGCACGGAGTCAGCCCTTATTGAGATGGCTGATTCTGTTCGCTGGACTCTGGATCGAGGCTCGAGAGCGGTGTTGGTGCTGCTGGATTTATCAGCAGCATTCGACGTCGCATCTCATCCTATACTGCTGGAAAGACTGAAGGCCATGGGAATTCAGGGCAAGGTCCTTGAATGGATCGGCTCGTTTCTATCCAATCGTAAACAGCAGGTCCACACCCCTCCCGTCACTTCAACAGCCAGGCCACTGAAATGGGGTGTCCCTCAGGTCTCGTCACTCAGCCCTCTTCTTTTTAATATATACTTTACGCCATTAGCGGAACTAATTTCTCGCACAGGAATCAAAACAACATCCTACGCTGATGATATTCAGTTGCTTTTCACGTTTGAGGAACCTTCTTGTAGTGCTTTTGACCCCTCAAAACCTGCTTAAGAGACATCGCCAAATGGATGGACCGTACCTTTCTGAGATTGAATACAGCTAAAACAGAAGTGCTCTTCTTCAATCAGCCATCTCCTTTAAATTCGAACCTGTGGTGGCCGAAAGATCTTAGCCAAGCCCCTACTCCGAAGGATTCAGTCAGAAACTTAGGAGTCCGATGGGACAACAAACTATCCTTTGGGAGTCAGGTTCATACAGTCTCAGCTGCCTGTTTTTCGAAGATTAAAATCCTGAAAAAACTAATCAATTACTTGCCTTGTGCCAATAGGAAAACAATAGTCCATGCGTTAATAATCTCTCACTTGGACTACGCCAACGGGCTGTATCTAGGACTAACCAAAGGCCTTTGTCATAAACTCCAGATTGTACAAAATGCTGCCGCGCGGCTGATTGGTGGCCTCTCCCGCAGGCAGCATATCTCACCTTACCTACGGGAACTGCATTGGCTCCCGATGAGTAAACGCATAGAGTTTAAAGCCATGACATTGGCTTACCGAACTACCAAAGGCAATGGGTCCGCCCATTTATGGGCTACCCTCCGGCCGTACAGTAATTCGAGAGCTCTTCGCTCAAACGCTAAACTTCTATTGGTTACTCCAAGATTTAAAAAAGCCCAGGCTGGAGGCAAAACCTTTGAGCTATGCGCTGCCCAAAGATGGAACAAAGTGCCTTTGGATCTACGCGGGAGTAACTCAGAACTCGAATTCCGCCGATCCTTGAAAACATTCCTGTTTCGCCTGTAATTCCCACCTTGAGAGACCGTCTTCTAATTCAATCAGCGCCGGGACACCCCGTTGGGGTAGCTGCTCGCTTTATAAAAGATACAATAATAATAATAATAATAATAATAAGTACTTCAAACGGTAAAGTGGGGGGTGCAAAACTTCCACTCAAATCATTTTCTGCCTTCCCTGGATTGTGTTGCAAACATACAATACAGTATTGAACCAAACGGACAGGCATCCTTTGTATGTTGGGGTTATTCCATACTGGATCTAACACAGCACAAATTCCTTTAGCTTTGATATGGGCTGGACCATGGGCCATAGTTACAACGGCTTGCACCAATGCATTGGGTAATAGCCATCTCAAATCTGTCAAATCAATACAACAATTATGTTCATCTAATCTCCCCACTTCCTGCTCCCATCGTTCCAATTCAACTAGAGTGGCTTCTTTCTGTATTTCCTTAACGCTCTCTATGGTATTATCAAACAAATCAGATTCCTCCACCCATCTTGCAGAAGTTGTCACAAACATGGTTGATATTGTGGACTGAGCCGTTTGCTTAGCAACCTGATCAGCAAACGCGTTCCCCTCGCCCACTTCGTCCACCACTGCCTTATGGGCACTGCATTTTACTATGGCTAGTTTCTTGGGCAAGGTTAGGGCATCAAGTAATCGTAACACCAAAGGACCATTCTGTATTTTCTGAGCATGAGAGGTGAGAAAACCCCGCTCCCTCCACAGCCGCCCAAAGCTATGGGCCACGCCGAAGGCGTATTGGCTGTCTGTGTAAATGTTAACCTCGAGTCCCTCACTTAATTCACAGGCTCGTAATAATGCCACCAGTTCAGCAGCCTGTGCTGACCGGTGGGGAACTCGAGATGTTTCACCTACCGTTTTCAAGATAGTGATTGCATATGCAGCTGTTGTTGTGCCATCTGCTAACTTGAAACTAGACCCATCCACATATAACTCCCCTTGAGGGTCAGATAGAGGTCAATCCTACCCTTCGTTTCTTCTTCAGTTCAAAATATGCAATCATGGACATCATTTGTATGCCAGATACCCAGTGGCAGTGGGTTCAAGGCTGCTGCGCTCGTGTGTGGGCTCGGCTGGCGATCTTTTATCCTCACTACTAGTTTTTAAAGATTGTGCTTTTATCTGCTAGTTTAAAAAATTTACTGTATTTTTATCTCACCTTATTGCTGACTGCCTCCCTCGCTCTTTCCCGCTCCCCTAGCCCCGGTCCGGCACGGCTGTGTGCCGATTGCTCCGGAGGGCTGACGTGGTAGCGGGCGCCATTTTGGGAGAGGCAGTGGTGTCTTCAGGGCAGCGCACCAGTCATCGCGCCTTCAGCCCTTCATAAGCAACGCCCCATGCGAACGCGCAGCGGATGCCAGATACCCAGTGGCAGTGGGTTCGAGGCTGCTACGCTCGTGTGTGGGCTCGGCTGGTGATCTTTTATCCTCACTACTAGTTTTTAAAGATTGTGCTTTTATCTACTAGTTTAAAAAAATTACTGTATTTTTATCTCACCCTATTGCTGACTGCCTCCCTCGCTCTTTCCCGCTCCCCTAGCCCCGGTCTGGCACAGTTGTGTGCCGATTGCTCCGGAGGGCTGACGGGGTAGCGGGTGCCATTTTGGGAGAGGCAGTGGTGTCTTCAGGGCAGCGCACCAGTCATCGCGCCTTCAGCCCTTCATAAGCAATGCCCCACGCGAACGCGCAGCGGATGCCAGATACCCAGTGGCAGTGGGTTCGAGGCTGCTGCGCTCGTGTGTGGGCTCGGCTGGCGATCTTTTATCCTCACTACTAGTTTTTAAAGATTGTGCTTTTATCTACTAGTTTTAAAAATGTACTGTATTTTTATCTCACCTTATTGCTGACTGCCTCCCTCGCTCTTTCCCGCTCCCCTAGTCCCGTCCGGCACGGCTGTGTGCCGATTGCTCCGGAGGGCTGACGGGGTAGCGGGCGCCATTTAGGGAGAGGCAGTGGTGTCTTCAGGGCAGCGCACCAGTCATCGCGCCTTCAGCCCTTCATAAGCAACGCCCCATGCGAACGCCAGCGGGCACGCCGGCAGCGAGCCGAAGGCGCGCCAAAGGCAAGCCCGTCTGCGCCCGTCCGCGGCCAACCGGGGCTAGGGGCCCTCCACTCTGCCCGTTTTTATTCATACTCCGCTGCACAACTATTTGCGCTACAGGTACATTGGCTCCTTCAAATGGACACTTGCGCACGGATTACTGAACTTGGCTTGGTCCGTCCCCCCTCCCTCCCCACATCCCCTGTCGTAGTACCTTCCCCTCCCTGCCACTCAGCACTGGAACAAGCTCCCGCTTGCCCTTCGCACCTGCCAAGCAGAACCAGCATTCCGCAAATCCCTGAAAACTCATCTCTTTTCCTCCTAGTTTGGTTCCTCGTCCCAATGCCTCCTGTCGTCAGAGTTTCAGCGCCGGGATGCCCCGTTGGGGTCGCTTCGCGCTTTATAAAATACACAAATAAATAAATAAATAATACTAGGTCGGCCGTCAATCACCAGTTAGAATTGTTTGACTTCTTGGATTCCGCTAAGCCGGACCTGACCTACTATTTTTGACTGAGACCTGGTTCCACACTGACTCTCTCCCCAGCGTGTTATCAGCCCTCCCCCCCCTATGTCATCCTCAGGGCCGACCGACCTGAGGGTCGAACAGGAGGCGGGGTTGCTCTGATTGCCCGTGCGGGCCTTCATTTCCAAATGCTTCCCTCCCCCCTTACCTATTTCGGATTGCCTGGTCACACGCTCCTCCTCCTCTCGGGTTCCCCTAACGTGTGTTCTCGTTTATCGCCCTCCTCAGCCTTGCCCTCGTTTCCTCCCCGCTATTTCTGATCTCCTGGGAACCCTGGTTATTAATAATTCTTCGGTCCTGCTTCTTGGGGATTTTAACTTCTGGCCCAATGACCCAGCTGAAGATGCTGTATCTCACAATTTTACCGAACTCCTCCTTAGCCTGAACTTTGTTTCCTGTGTCCTTTCCCCCACCCACATTCATGGCCACACTCTAGACCAAATTTGGACCCTCAATACCTCCGTTTCGGCCCCCACCGTCCAGCCTTGCTCTTGGTCGGACCACTTTTTGATCTCTTTTTTTCTGGACCTTAGCGTTACCCCCAATTCTCCATTTTCCAAACACACCTGGGTGAGAAATTGGAGCAGAGTGGACACTCTTGCATCCCTCAGCGCCATGAAACTGTCTGGTATACGAGCGCTATATAAATTCATGTAAATTCAAATTCAAATATTCGTAATTTCACTCGAAGGGAGTGGTAGCAATGTGGCAGGGTTTAACGTGGCACATCGCGTAATCGTAATGTGTGGAGCAAATAGTGTCAATTCATAGCCAGTAAGGCGTGCACTCGTAAGATGCTATGATTTCGTTTTATTTAACAAGGCATCCACAGCATGCGGCACCATCACTGTTAGGCTGGAATTTAGAACGAGTCCTTCCGACTGCCAGATGGCCACCGCTACTGCTGCTGTGGCCCTCAGACAGCTAGGAAGTGCTCTGGCAACATTGTTCAATGTGACCGACAAATAAGCGCACGGTCTTTGTTTACCACCAAATCCTTGCGTTAGCACTGAAAGCGAGCAACCGTCGACCTCATGTACATATAGTACAAAAGGTTTACGGTAATCAGGAGTGCCCAAGACGGGTGCAGAACTAAGAGCAGATTTCAAAGAGTCAAAAGAATGCTGACATTCTTCAGTCCAGGGAAGAGGTTCATGCACATCTTTAGTGGTTAAATGCAACAAAGGTTTAGCAAGAAGAGAAAAATTAGGTATCCATTGGCGACAGTAGGAGGTAATGCCAAGAAAAGCATGAACATCACGTTGGGTGCAAGGAACAGACATGTTAGAGATAGTAGTAATACGTTCAGGAGTCAAACGCCTACCCTCCTTCGACAGTAGATGACCTAGGTAGGTCACCTCCTGTTGACAATATTGAAATTTAGACAGGGACACGTTATTACCTTTCGTCGCCAGATGGTGCAGTAATCTAACAGTTGCATCTTTACAGCCTTCTTCTGTGTCGGACACTATTAACAAGTCGTCCACATATTGCAAAAGCACATTGCCTACGGGCAAAACTAAATCATCCAACAGAGCCTTAAGAGCCTGGCTATAAATACTCAGACTCTCAGTATAGCCTTGAGGTGCACGACAGAATCTAAAGCTTCGGCCAGATAACGAGAAGCCGAAGATCTGCCTGCTATCAGGATGAATTGGAATACTGAAGAAGGCTGTGATGTTACCCCATGGGTCGCGAGATCCCTACTCACCCCATAACGAATATCACCCCTCCTCTGCTCGCCCTTCCAGGACACACAACCCGAAACAACCACAACAGCGTCCGTGACAACGGAACCCCCGCCCCTCTCTCTATTGCAGGACCCAATCAGAAGAGACGACGGACCGGAAGGACCTCACCCTGACCCCGGAAGTCCCGCCTCCCTGCCGACGGCCGGACACAGAAAAGACGGAGGACGAGAGACAGAAGACGTCGGAGTATCGTGGCAGGAGATTTTGACTGGCGCTACGACGGAAGGAGAAGACGGGAGCGGAGAAACCGAGGAGTGGTCAGAAGATTGGTGGAGTCCCACGGAGGTGGCTGAAGAGCAGCCGTAACTCGGAGGAGAGTTACGGCGGAGCGCGTGAGTACCAGCTTCCTTCTATAAGCACGCTAGGTGCTTTGTGTAAATAGTACGGCCCCCTCCCGTGTAATTACTCCCTCTATCTTAGACACGTCCATTGTAGTAATTAGACACCTTGTATATAGTATACAGCACCTTGCACTGTAAAGACACAGTCCCCACACGAACCCTTTCAACCACCATTCCTGTACTCTACCTTTCTTTGTCCTTCCCACCCCTTCCTCACGGTCCTTTCTACCTCCTCACCCCTGGTAACGGTTATGGTATCCGGCCTCTAACCCCAGTAAGACTAACGGCTCCTTCGCTTTCTCTTACTGCCCTCCGAGGAGCCTTCCCGGTCTTCTACGGACATCTACACCCAAGACCCGGAACACCACTGGATCCCCACAAAATCCGGCGGAGACAGAAGAAGACGGCACAGCCCTTGAGACACCATATCTCTGTTCCCTACCTTGTTATAAGACCTGTTCAGTGTGCAATAAAAGAACACTATTGCCCACTATATCCGGCCTCCTCGCCTGCATTTCCAGCCCGCCGATAGCCCACGATCACAAAGGCATTCTTCAGATCGATGACTGAAAAATATTGGGCAGTTGGTGGGATCATCGTAAGTATAGTAGTGATATCTGTCACTACAGGGTACTGTGGTACTACAATCTTATTAACTTCTCGCAGGTCAAAGACAAAACGATATGCATCAATATTTCCCTGGCATCCTGACTGGGGTAATTTCTTCAAAATCGGTAGAATCGGGCTGTTGCAAACATTAGCAGCTGTTTCCTCAACCACCCTTTTTCAATCAAATCTTGAATGATTGAGAGCAAGGCTCGCTCGCCAGCCGGCAAAATCTTGTACTGGGGTACACGGGGCAATTTCGCACCAGTTTTCAACATAATATGGACGGGCGGAATGTCTAATTTACCGACATCCGCATCCCCTGTGGCCCTTAGTCAGGCAGGGACGGCATCAAACTCAGGTGGAAGGGGTTCATTTTTAGCAAAACATTGTTTCATATTGTCAGCATAGGGTTGTATTGTTAAATAAACACCGTCCGGGGAGCAATATATATTTGCATTCAACTTTTTCAACATATCCAGACCCAATAAATTCTCACCACAATGCGAAGTCAATAGAAAAGGTGAATCAATAGTAGCAGGACCAATAGTGAAGGGGAGGGGCTTAGAGATGGGGCTTACCACTGGAACCCCTGAAAATCCCACAGATACATTATTTTGCCCGGACAGAGCCGCCCCTGGAACCAATGATCGAGCAACTGAACTGTTCATTGCTCCCGTGTCAATCAGAAAATTCTCAGAAGTCCCCATTAATTCCCCTTTCACATAGGGTCCTTGTTGATTGACTGGGATCAACACTTGGCCCCTACTCTGTCCCTGGCTGTCCTATGGGTGGGCATACCCATCCTGATCTCCAAATGCGTACTCCTCATTATAGTATTGTCTACCCTGAGGGTTATCAAAATGGTTCCGTTTGGACTTGGATTGAGCCCCCTCTTCTCTATGCATATCACTCCGGTCTGGGCCACCTCTCCCAGGTCCTCGTCCCCGAACCGCTCCGTTCTGGGCAAGCAGTAACGGACACTGAGCTTTCCAATGTCCTTACTGTTTACAATAAGCACACTGATTTAACCCTAACGGCTGTAACGGGCCTGCGCCACTGCCTGTTCCCACCCCTCTGGATACTGGCCCTCGGACTCCCCTCCCTCCTCTTTGTCCTCGAACGACTTGTTGTAACAATACTCGGGTTTTAAGATCCTTGGCCTTCTTCTCTACTTTATCCTTGCTCTCATTCTCCCTATGCTCATAGTATTGGGCTCACGGAGGGAGTGGAAGTAGTCCAAGTACTCTCGGCAGCTTGCAATCGCGCCCAAATTTCGGGTGTCAAATTGGTTATAAACCGATTCACAAACAACCGGACCCCGCCCTCTGTGGCTAGGTCCTGTCTACTGAAATCAATGAAAACTCCTTCAAATCGGGTGAAGAAATTAGAAACACTCTCGTCTTTCTTCTGCCTACAAGCTGTCAATTTATCCCAGTCAACCTTTCGGGGGGAATCAGGGTAGGCATGTATGCTATTACTTTTGCTGGCAAAGTAGTAATTTCATTTTTAGGCTTATCTCCAGGTTTGCGATCCCGGTCCCAATCCTTCAACTCATTCCAAGTTCCCCCTAGTTCTGCTGCATGATCAGAGTCATGAACCTGTCACCATATATCAACTGGGACCAATAACCCGAAAAACAGTTCAACATCTGCTAACGTCATTACAGCCGAGGCTGCAGCTTTGGTTAGCTCCTTATAGTAAGCAGTAGTGTTCTTGCGGGGGGTCGGGTAATTGCGAATTTAAAGCAAGAACCTCACTTCGCTTCCACGGTACATCGGCCCCTCGCGGCGGGATGCCTGGCTTTCACCTTGTGGATACCCTGCCGGGGTTTCTCACAGGGGAATACCAGGACGGGTTCCCTAAGCAAGCGCGGAGATGCCCCAGGGTAAGTCCTGCGCTATATAAGTTTCATACATTTACATTTACATTTACATTTACATACACCCATTGTTCCTGAAACCGGGCCTCTTCTCGAGCTCTTATAATCTGGTTACCACCGTCGCGTGTTTCAGGAACTTCGGTATGAAAAATAGGGTGCACTTCCCTCATGGGATGCTGAGAATCCCAATTGGGACTTTTTACAAACATCCTGCCTCGATATCTTACTAAGGTTTCCACGTTCTTGTACACCTCCACTGGACTAAGATCAAACTTGTGAGCTCAATCTCGGATATCATACGGGGTGCCATTCCGTCCTGAAAACATCCTTCCCAGGCTTCAATAAGATAGCGGGACATTTGATGCAACGCATGCTGTTGCATAACCGGTTCTAGATCCTTTATGGTACTCCACAAGTCAGCTATCGTATATACATCTTTCTGCATCCATCTAACTGCCTGTTCTGTTATAGCCTCTTTCTCACTATATTCCAGAGAGGCTCTCGTTAACAACCGTCTCGCATTCATACCACCGGGTTCCCCCACTGGTGTGCGATCCCTATCGTCGGGGGTCGTACTAGCTGATTGAGAGGTCCATATGGTACTCGGGTTGTCAAAACCATACGGGAAGTTCCCGGGGGTTGCCGAGTGTCAGGGATAAGGGTAGCCGTGTCTCTCGATGAGGTAGGAGTGGCACGGACCGTACCTAGGGGGGCGAGAGACACGTCTGCCTCCGGGGCAGAGGCGAAGGAGGTGGTAGCGGGCTGAAGTGGCACAGTAGGGTATATGCGTTGAGGCGCATACGGTGGGGGAGGCCGCACATTCAATAACTCTTCTATCTCATCTTTCACTTCATTTCGAGTCACATAACTTTTGTCTACTAGTAACCTAAACTGCCTATCCGCACACTCGATATTTTGTTCGGTCTGATTTTTATCATGAGCAATGGCTTTCTGAGTTATAGTCTGTTCTTGCTGTATTTTTATTAATTTCTCGGCCCGTATGCGTCTCCGCTTTGCCTCTTTCTGCCACTTATTAAGAGTATCAAACATAGACTGTCTGCTGCGTCTCGTGAATAGTCGCTCCTGTAAATACTGGATTTTCTTTTCATCAAAAGATCCTGTCTTCAGCCATTGCAATTCTACGTTATCTTTGGTGTACTTATTCCAGAGAGAATTAAATAAGAGTGGGCCAATACCATGCTTACAGTACATATCATGGCTGGGGGTTCCCTCTGGAGGGGCTGGCTGACTTTCATCCAGTCTTGTAGCTCCTTGGCCAATACAGCCGAAGCATAACTTACTAAAACAAGGCATTACCCCTCCTCTAAAATTTTAACGACTTCCAGCTGAAAAAGAAAAGGTTATTTACAACACTCTCATACACATGGCCATGTTTTCAATCGTATTCATTCTCACACAAATAAATTGACCGCAAATTTTCATTGACATAAAGGACGAACAAACTTATTCCAAACAAAATGTGGAGCCCGTCGACTCCCACCTATGGAGAACTCTTTTCCAAAACCTCCAAAACTAGGAGGACCCAAGAAACAAAATCAAGCAGTCTTGTCGTTAGACTGCCTAGAGATGGCCACACAGGTTTCTTCAAACCACGGACCTACCTACAGACCATCTGGCAACATTCATGGTTCACCTCCCGGACTATTCTGGCTAAGCCCGCTTTTTCAAGCACCGCTCCAGATCTGTCCGAGTGCTACCCAATCTCAGCTGCCAGCGTTTCTGAGAGCTGTCCGGCCGGGTGTAAACCTGTCCCACAAGTTACACCGAGGCGTCTGGTCCCGATCTCTAGTTTTTCCAAAATCCAAAACAGGGGCATCCGCCCGTGCAGTCTCAATACTGCCCCGTCAGACCCCCTTTTCGAGTTCTCCGTGACTAAAAGTCACCAAATTCCAAGTTCCAAATCCAAATTCAAAGGATATCCGACACAAAACAAGACAAATCACTCACCTGGTGCACTCAGGTCCGATTGTGCGTTCTCCACTGCCAATTCCTGTAGACCAAAGTGGTCCGTTCTCGGGTTACACCCGAAAGGGACTCCGGCGTGGGGTCACTAGCAGCTGGGGCTCTCTCTTGATCGGGAGAGCGGAGCGGACCCCAAATTCTTCGGTCGATCCTCCCCCCGATCAAGATCACCCTTTCCAATGTCCCGTTCTTTTCTGATTACAGAGGGACGACCCCAACGTGGAGTCCCGGCAAGGTCGCCAACTGAAGTACCGAAAATATAACTACAACCCAATAGAGCTATACTTACAAATAGCCCTGATACCAATTACCAATAATCAGTCAGTTGGCAGTGTAGAAGGTCCAATCGTTTATTATAACAAACATAATTCTGCCAGAGGAGCTCCTTGCGACCTAACCCCACGAGGTCCGCCAAGAAGACTGCTGGCACATTGTCAACCGATCACATATATACTGTTACATTTCGAAACCATTACCCAAGAAGGAAAAATACAAGTTGGTACAGGTTGGTGCAGGGGATAGACCATATATGGAACACGAAGCCTGTTCATTTTAGCTCAGCTCGTTATAGCAAGGTCGAGAGGGTGACTCCCTTCTGCTAGCTCCGAAAGAGTCCGGACAGTGCCTCCTGGAATGTGCTCATCCAGCATACCCCCACCTACAACCTTGACAGGCCTAACGTGCAGAAGCCGCAGTTGGCTACAATTATACTATTTCTCAGGGGAACAGTTTCGTCTAACTGTAATGGTGAGGTTTTACTAATGCGAAGAGCAAACTAGGCCACAAAATGGCGTCTGATAAAGTCAAACGGCATATGCTATGGTTAGGTGTTAGAGCGTATAAAAATGTATACTAATCCCTAAGTTACCACATATTATGTGCTTATTCGGATGTGGATCCCTAGATTGGCCTAATAGGTGCATCACGCTAATAACTAATGAAAACTACATGTCTTACGAGGCCTAAATCGAGTTCTGGTTCCTCAGCTGTGGTGGTGCTGAGTAATGCTGTGGTGGTGCTGAGTGGTGCTGTGGTGGTGCTGAGTGATATTGTGGTGGTGCTGAGTGATAATGTGGTGGTGCTGAGTGATGCTGGGGTAGCGCTGAGTGATGATGTGGTGATGCTGAGTGGTGCTGTGGTGGTGCTGAGTGATCCTGGGGTGGCGCTGAGTGATGCTGTGGTGGTGCTGAGTGGTGCTGTGGTGGTGCTGAGTGGTGCTGTGGTGGTGCTGAGTGATGCTGGGGTGGTGCTGAGTGATGCTGTGGTGGTGCTGAGTGGTGCTGTGGTGGTGCTGAGTGATGCTGTGTTGGTGCTGAGGGATGCTGTGGTGGTGCTGAGTGGTGCTGTGGTGGTGCTGAGTGATAATTTGGTGGTGCTGAGTGATGCTGTGGTGGTGCTGAGTGATGCTGTGGTGGTGCTGAGTGATGCTGGGCTGGCACTGAGTGATGCTGGGGTGGTGCTGAGTGGTGCTGTGGTGGTGCTGAGTGATGCTGTGGTGGTGCTTAGTGATGCTGTGGTGGTGCTGAGTGGTGCTGTGGTGGTGCTGAGTGATAATGTGGTGGTGCTGAGTGATAATGTGGTGGTGCTGAGTGGTGCTGTGGTGGTGCTGAGTGATGCTGGGGTGGCGCTGAGTGATGCTGTGGTGGTGCTGGGTGATGCTGTGGTGGTGCTGAGTGATGCTGTGGTGGTGCTGAGTGGTGCTGTGGTGGTGCTGAGTGATAATGTTGTGGTGCTGAGTGATGCTGTGGTGGTGCTGAGTGATGCTGTGTTAGTGCTGAGTGATGCTGGGGTGGCGCTGAGTTATGCTGTGGTGGTGCTGAGTGGTGCTGTGGTGATGCTGAGTAATGCTGTGGTGGTGCTGAGTGATGCTGTGGTGGTGCTGAGTGGTGCTGTGGTGGTGCTGAGTGATAATTTGGTGGTGCTGAGTGATACTGTGGTGGTGCTGAGTGATGCTGTGGTGGTGCAGAGTGGTGCTGTGGTGGTGCTGAGTGGGGCTGTGGTGGTGCTGAGTGATGCTGTGGTGGTGCTGAGTGGTGCTGTGGTGGTGCTGAGTGATAATGTGGTGGTGCTCAGTGGTGCTGTGGTGGTGCAGAGTGGTGCTGTGGTGGTGCTGAGTGGTGCTGTGGTGGTGCTGAGTGATGCTGTGGTGGTGCTGAGTGATAATGTGGCGGTGCTGAGTGATAATGTGATGGTGCTGAGTGATGCTGGGGTAGCGCTGAGTGATGATGTGGTGATGCTGAGTGGTGCTGTGTTGGTGCTGAGTGATGCTGGGGTGGTGCTGAGTGATGCTGGGGTGGCACTGAGTGATGCTATCGTGGTGGCGAGTGGTGCTGTGGTGGTGCTGAGTGATAATGTGGTGGTGCTGAGTGATGCACGGGTAGCGCTGAGTGATGCTGGGGTAGTGCTGAGTGATGATGTGGTGATGCTGAGTGATGCTGTGGTGGCGCTGAGTGGTGCTGAGTGATAATGTGGTGGTTCTGAGTGATAATGTGGTGGTGCTGAGTGGTGCTGTGGTGGTGCTGAGTGGTGCTGTGGTAGTGCTGAGTGGTGCTGTGGTGGTGCTGAGTGATGCTGTGGTGGTGCAGAGTGGTGCTGTGGTGGTGCTGAGTGATGCTGGGGTGGTGCTGAGTGGTGCTGTGGTGGTGCTGAGTGATAATGTGGTAGTGCTTAGTAATGCTGGGGTGGTGCTGAGTGATGCTGGGGTAGCGCTGAGTGATGATGTGGCGGCGCTGAGTGATGCTGTGGTGGTGCTGAGTGATTCTGGGGTGGCGCTGAGTGATGCTGTGGTGGTGCTGAGTGGTGCTGTGGTGGTGATGAGTGATGCTGGGGTGGCGCTGAGTGATGCTATGGTGGTGCTGAGTGGTGTTGTGGTGGTGCTGAGTGATGCTGTGGTGGTGCTGAGTGATGCTGTGGTGGTGCTGAGTGGTGCTGTGGTGGCGCTGAGTGATAATGTGGTGGTGCTGAGTGATGCTGTGGTGGTGCTGTGTGATGTGGGGTGGTGCTGAGTGATGCTGGGGTGGCGCTGAGTGATGCTGGGGTGGTGCAGAGTGGTGCTGTTGTGGTGCTGAGTGATGCTGTGGTGGTGCTGAGTGGTGCTGTGGTGGTGCTGTGGTGGTGCTGTGGTTGTGCTGTGGTGGTGCTGAGTGATAATGTGGTGGTGCTGAGTGATAATGTGGTGGTGCTGAGTGGTGCTGTGGTGGTGCAGAGTGGTGCTGTGGTGGTGCTGAGTGGTGCTGTGGTGGTGCTGAGTGATGCTGTGGCGGTGCTGAGTGATACTGTGGTGGTGCTGAGTGATAATGTGGTGGTGCTGAGTGATGATGTGGTGATGCTGAGTGGTGCTGTGGTGGTGCTGAGTGACTCATACTGTTGTAGCTTCAAGGCAAGCATAGAAGCATCTTCTTTAATGGGGGGGGGGCATCAAGTCAGAGGAGTTTGAGTGTTTGAAAAGATGCAGGGGTAGCGCTGAGTGATGCTGGGGTAGCGCTGAGTGATGCTGTGATGGTGCTGAGTGGTGCTGTGGTGGCGCCGAGTGATGCTGGGGTGGCGCTGAGTGATGATGTGGTGGCGCTGAGTGATGCTGTGGTGGTGCTGAGTGATGCTGGGGTGGCGCTGAGTGATGCTGTGGTGGTGCTGAGTGGTGCTGTGGTGGTGCTGAGTGACTCATACTGTTGTAGCTTCAAGGCAAGCATAGAAGCATCTTCTTTAATGGGGGGAGGCATCAAGTCAGAGGAGTTTGAGTGTTTGAAAAGATCATTAAATAAAAATAGAGGGGACACCACATCATAGAGTAACCAAAATCCTAAACGCTCAGGAGGTTCCTAATCAACTCTACTAATGAATTAGAGATTTGTGGCTAGGAGGGGAGGGGTACATAGACCCAGAACTCGACGGGAGGCCTTGTAAGGTGAAGGAAGCTCACCACTGCAAAGCAGAGGCCCATCCGTGTTTACAGACAGCTAAGCTTAGGATCTGATGCAATGATGGCGGGTCTGATACAATGATGCAAGGCAGGCGGCTAGGGGAGCAAATGGCAAGCGCGTGCACGGGCACATGCACTTGGCGCAATCCGCCTGGTTTAGCTTTCGTGGATCCAACTCTATAAGTCTCGACATCTGCAATGCGCAAGCGCATTGGCAGAGGTCGAGACCTAAAAAGGGCAGTGCAAGCACTCTTTTCGGTGCAAGCGCACATTTTCGCCCCAATCAAATCATTTACTCAGGGAAATAAACATGTGGATTAAGGTTAGGACCTTCTTAAAGTAGCTCTAAAAGCTCGTTTTGTTGAACAAGTAAAGTCAGATGATCTAGGAAGCATTGGCAAAGCCAACAAGTCTTGCCTTTTGGACCTACTAGTTTTGACAATGCCTTTTAACTATGCTGTCCAGCAAGACAATATTCTGTGCACCATGGCGAAAAGCAAAAGAAAATAGCACGATGACACAGCAGCGTCATTTTGTAGGCGCATGAATGCTTTACGACGCATGCTTGCCTACAAAATGACACGAGTGCCAGGTTTTATTTTTTTAACCCACCAATCCAGAGTGGATCGGTAAATTGAAAAACAGAAATATAAGTACCAAAAGTGCTACTAAGGTGGCTTGGCCAGCAGCAATTTGTTGACTGGTACTCTGCAAAAAGAAATAATAATAAAAATAATGGTGGTGGGCTGAGGGAGCAGTAACGTGGAGGGGGAGGTTAAGAGGCGAAAGCCCACTCGTGGGAGAAGCAATAGACCTAGAAAGCAATGTGTGGGTGAAGGCAAAATAATAGGAAGGTGTACACAACACGGAGCGTTTCGCAAGACGGAAGAAAAGTACATGAGGGAGACAGTTGGAAAACACATGCACACTCATAGAGTGCTTAACCAAAAATAAAAAAATAGAGCCTGAAAAGTAAGGATTAGAATGATACAAGTATTGAGCTATGCTCCGGGGAAGGAGCAAACACAAGAAGAGGAAGGAAAGCTAACGAATATAAAGTAAGAAAATGAGGGTGACAATAGAGCTAACCAATAGTAATTAGGGGACAGGCTGTAAACATACTGTCAACTGGATGTAGGTGTTTGCGCAAACAGACATCTTGTGCTGTCTGGTAGGGGAGACCAAAAAAAGAAAATAGGGCATTTACGAATATGAGACTAAGCTGTTAATCTGAAACAAGTTTCATAAATCTTTCGATCAATGACAGGCGCAATTACCTCTCTTTTGAGTTGGACTTTGACTACAACCACGTCCTATTGAAGTTGAGAAGAAAAAAACAGACTAATGTTTAATTTGTGAGTGAAACTTGTTTCAATGTTTTTTCAATTATGTACAATTCTGAATGAATGAAGGTGGTGGATTAAATGAATTAACCGTCATATGTAATGCTTTTAAAATGTTCAAACTTGTGCTCTGTCTATTAATTTAGACCATTTTGTTGCAATTAATTACTTGACCTCACAACGTATTTTTGGCGAATGTATAAAAAGGTTTGGTAAACGCTTTCACTGTTTGATCTTGTGTATCGAGGCTAGTCCCATAAACACCAATGGAAGAGTCATTTTGGAGCCCAGAGCACATGTTGGCAGGGAATTTGCTGCCATGAGAAATTGTGATTTGATGGGGAAACCTTTTGCTTGGCGATTCCTTGGTGACTGGATCCGGCGGCAGCAGAGGGGCACACGCATAGAGGGAGAACCACGCACCCCGTCCAAATGATTTTCGGAACACTTCTTGCGTTTCCCGCTTTGCGGGAAACGCTCGCAGCAGTGGGAACTATTGAGAGCGGCCGGGGAGGACTACATACCCCACAAGGCTGAGCGGCATACGGTCATCCATCCCGCAACGCCCAGAGCACAGCAGGTGCTTTAAATCAACTCCGGACCCGCGCATCGCGGGACGATCCGGGCAAAGCCCGGGCCAAGGGCGGGCCCGTTCCAGACCGTGCAAGGACGGGGCGGGCCACCTCTCTTTCACCTGGGGAACTGACTTGTGAGTACATGATTGCATCTTGTTGATTATTTGGCTGCAAAATGTCCTCAAGGGAGTCCAGAGGCAGAGTGAACAATGACAACATTACAGGAACAGTGGACCAATTTATTACCAGGGTAAACTGTGTAATCGATGAGGGGATTAGCCTAATGGAACGTCGAGTTTCTCAGGACCTAGCAATTGCTAGAAGGTCCTCCTTGGGACACATTGCTAATGCATGGACCCCTGTCCATCAAGGCAGTAGAAGTGGTATTGCAGCAGCACCTATCCCAGAATCCCCTATTGTACACTCAGCACTCACTGATATGACCCACGTCTCCTCTGGGGAACAATCTACAGTTTCCGAATCTCTATTGTTGTCTCCCCAAAAGTTACCATCTGTGCCCAGTAAAGTCAAGGAGCAAAGCACCAGACAGTTGCGTGAGAGACACCCAGGGGCTATTCCAAAGTATAATCAAGGGTTGCCTATAAACAAGGGTGGGAAGCTAAGGAAACCACGAAAAAACACCAGAGTAACCTCCATTACAGTGGAGCAGCCGGAAGCAATTGCCCCCGCTACTATAGTTGCACCTCTCGTGGAACTAATACCCTCTGGAACGACACCTCAGACCGCTAGTGGGGGGCTAAGTCGAAGTGAAAGGGTGGAGGTGATGGATCCCTTGCTGTCTAATATATGTGATGCAATCAGACTTCGCCTTCGTCCTGTGGAGGATAGATTAAGCAAGATTGAGCAGCACCTATTAAAGATGGAGCTGGATGTTAGGGGAATTGCTGATACACTAAAAAAGGATGCTCCACTGAGGGCTGCCCAACCTCTAGATAAACCTAGTGGAGGCAATACCCAGGCTGCCTGAGGGTTCACCAGGCATTGACTACTGGCTCCAATGCATCAGTTGCAGCCCCTGTCAAGGGCACTGCTGCGGCTGCTGCTAGTAGTTCATGCAAGAATAACATACCTCAGCTCAGCGAGGATGGAGGGCTCTCCATAGCCCAGGCTCACAGGGGAAAAAATATTTTAAATCTACCCCTGGAAGTCTGTCAGTTCGTGGCAGTTCTAGCAGGGGTCCCTGAATTGGGCAAGCACGAAGTTGAATTTCCCACAACATTGAGAAATAGGGTAGCCCACTGATTAAACAAGAATAGACCGCTGCCACCACATATAGTGTGCAAAATACTTATGGTTAGGAGGGTGCCTTGGGTGGGGCATCTGGCCAAGAACATCAGGGGGAATTGTGTTGGGATTAACTTTAATGACCCCAGAATAGTTGAGCACATTTGCAACTGGAGACAGCTCAGCCCAGGAGCATCTATTCGCTCTTTCCCTTTGACCTACTTCTATCCCCCAGGTCACTTTACGTCTCTAACGGATAGGTGGACACTAGTGCAGCGGAATGGGAGGGAGTGGCCTCAGGGGGGTTGGCCTAGGCCTTTATTATCCTTAAACCAAACCCCTATTCCAAATCGATTCAGCTGTCTGGAGGCTGTTGATTGACTTCAGGTTGGAGAAGGTGTACCAACTAGTCCTTCGCCCACCAGCTGTACCCCTAGTCTTCCCGTACCATCCCAGTTTTCTGGTACTGAGCCATTAACCACTGTCTTAGAGTTAGAGAAGGTTAGTCATATTACGGGGCAAGACACAGATCAATCTCAATGTGTCTTATCTACTTGTGATGGTCTCACCAGTCATTTTAAATTTGTCTCATGGAATGTGGCGGGTTTACGAAATAAGTTTACATTATCGGATTGGAATGATTTTATTGATGGATATGATCTGTGCTTATTTCAGGAGACTTGGAGTCTTGAACCATTGTACAAGCCTGGTTTTTCTTGTTTTTTTGTACCTGCCACCACATCTGGCCGAGGTCGTCCATCTGGAGGGCTTATGGTATGGGTTAGGGCGGAGCTCAACCTTAAGATTATCCACCATCACTGTTCCTCACCTGATGTAATGAGACTCTCCATCAAATGCACGAAGGGTAATAACACCTGGGAATTATTTAACATATATCCTAGAGGTACCCAAGGGGGGGCGTAATCTGCAACAATTTCTGCTCTTTCTGAACTGCTCCTTTCCTGTCCCTCCAACTCCTTTGTCCTGGTTGCCGGCGACCTCAATTGCTCATTTGAGCCTTTGGCAGCAGATGACACTTTGGGGCTTTATGAGGAGGATGCCAGATGGGGCATCCCCACATTTTCACTTATGCCAGTGAAGAAATGGTCGCCAGTGGTCATTCAACTGAATGCCTTAATGTTAGAATTTGGCTTAAGGGCTGTGAATGGGCGTACGCCCTCTGATTCAATGGGAGCGAATACATATAATAGGGTTGGCTGTCAAAGCAGAATTGATTATATACTGGTTGATAGGAGATTTTGGAAGTTTGTGGTTGACATGATCATTGTATCTTCGATAGATAGTGATCATAATCCTTTGTCGCTTACAATGTTGGAAATGTGGCAAAGGAAGGAGCGCACTCCCACCAGTGGACCGACTATGTCAACAAAGACACTCTTGCCGTCAAACTGTAATAGGTTCCTCAGATGGCCAAAGTTTATTTTAAACGAGTCAAGGCTAAGTACCTCGGGCGAAATTCTTAGTGATCAGACTCTTAGGCTCTCTGCTGCATGCAAAAATGAGGTCTGGCCCGTTGCTGCAGAAACAATCTATGTTGATACTATGGATTTGATTGGCACTCTGTTTGTAGATCCCAGTAAAAATCGCCCGAAGAACCCGAAGCCAGTACAGAAGGGATTTGGTAGAAACTGTAGAAGGAGAAAATCCAGCCTGTTACTTGCTATTAAATCCAATAATCCCGTTGAGGTTCGGCTGGCAAGACTTCAGTATAGGCAAGCCATTGTAGAGGCAAAGAGGGATTGGGAAAACATCAAGTTTAGACAATTAACATTGTCCCTGTTTCGTTTGTTTTACTCTCTACGTTGTGTGACTAGTGGCTAGTTTTCACAACATGAACGATTGCTATCTTTGAGCAGTGTCGATAAAGTTCTTTGTAGGGCAAAACTTGAAAGTATAAAAAGGTTTTCGGAAGGCAGAACCTGGCTCGATAAACATACTGCGCTGATTGGCTGGCAGCCATACCTTTTAGACCAATCAAAAGCCTTCTCTTGTCTTCAGTTTTTTGCTAGCAAAACAACGTACCACGTGATCGGCCTCTGACCAATCACACGTGGCGTTATAATCTCGAGCTCTTCCGTGCCTCGGCACCTCCCCGATCGGCTCGGACGCCGATTTCAGAAGTACCTACGGACAGGTAGGCTAGGAGGGGGATAATATCGGGTTCTATCTGCTTACTAGTACGCTTGGGCTCGAGTGGCATGCTTTTCTCAGGTCATATGCACGGCGACTAGCTTCTAACTCAGGAAGCCGTGACTGTTTCATGACTTATTGCCTGATAAAAGCGCATGACTCCTGCCATTGATAGTCATGATATTTTTCACTCCCACGAGTGGGCAGTGAGGTAATGGCTGGTTAGACATGCGCTAGATGGATTATTTCAAACAAATAGTGATGGAGTTGGGTTAACAGAGTCCTGTGCACTTATCTCCTTCTGTTTTAGAGCGGTGCTTCCCCTTTTCCCTGAGCCGTGGCCAGGTGGGGTGAGGTCTACCCCTCTTACAAGTATGGTAAGATGGTTTTTGTTTGCTATGTAGGTATTTGCTAAAATTAGATACAATGTTGAGACATTTGCACTTATTCATATAGTGCCTTTGGTGTACATAATATTGATACCTAACACTAGAATGGATATATACTTCTATGTTTAAAATCATGAACTAAACCTTGTACGCTGTGTTTTCCTAAAGGGTACCTTTCTCTGACCTTCATGTTTTCATTCCTCTTTTTAGTATACTCGCATGACTTAGAAGAGTGAAGGAAACGATGCGAACACCTAGTGATTTCAGGGGATCTCTGTATCTGTTTTTTTTATTTTAAGCACAGATTTGTTTTCATTATCACTATTATTGCAGTAGCTATCAGTAGATACGGTCCTGAAGAAAGCAATGACAAATGTGTCACCAATTGCTGAAACATGTCGACCTCATAAAACACCTGGGCAGTCCATACTATAGGGACTGTCACTGACTACTTTTTAATATTGGAAAAGTGGGTAGCATCCGAATAAAATTGTTAGTACCCCCCATCCAATTTTATGAACACCTCTTTTCTTAGTTTTTTCACACCTTTTGTGCACTGCGACGTCAGTCCCCGATTTGTCATGTGTGCCAAGATACTCTAAACTGAGTAGCAAGACCACAGTAAGACCTATCTGACCGGCGGAGGGTTCCTTTTCAAACATCTGGACCCTCGACCGTGAAAGTTAAGTGGCACTCCTGGTGGTGGTCTTGATGGAATCCCAAATGATGAAGGGCGGTTCCGTGTGGTGACTGATGGGCATCCTTGCCTGACCACTATGGGGATGACCCTAGATAGATACACACATGTTAGGGACATCTAGGTTTCCATGTTAGGTCACATTGTGCGTACACTCTAGTTCTTCTACTAGACCCTCTGATATATTTGTTGTTAAAAGACTCACATTGGGACAGTTTAAAAGCGGCTAGTCAGTCCAAGAATGGTGAGCTCTTTTGGGCTCTAGTGAGAAGATCCAATGGCGGTGACCCGGACCAGATCCCGAACCATATAACGGATGGGGAGTGGTTTGATCACTTTAGGAAACTCTATGTAGGGAAGGAGAAAACAGGTAGTCTAGGGCTCCTCAGTGGCTCTAAGGATGCAGCACCTACTCAGGCTTCCTCTGATAGGATAGAGAAGAAGGAGGTGGTGGCCGCCATTAGCAAGATTGTACCCACCAAGGCCCCGGGACAAGATGGCATCCCGGGTGACCTATTTAGAGCCAATGTCGATGGTTGGGCCACTTATTTTGTACTTCTCATTAATGCCCTGTTGGAAGGATCGCCGGTCCCGAATTCTTGGAAGGGGGCCGAAGTAATTCCTATCTATAAGAAGGGCTCCAGGGGGGATCCGGCCAATTACCGTCCTATCAGTCTTATAGACGCTGGACAGAAATTGGTCGGTAGAGTTCTCCTGGAGAGGATCCTTTTGTGGGCAGAAGACATTCAGGTTGGCGCTATTGCATTGGAAGGTGGACACCATTGGCAAAGGCGGTCTTTATTTGGCATTTATTGACCTGAAGACCGCCTTTGACCTGGTCCCCCGCGACCGGCTATGGCTGGTCTTGCAGGAGATGGGGGTTCCCTTGCCAATTGTGAACCTCCTGATCCGTATGCATGATGGTAACTACGCCCGCATTAGATGGGGAGCACAGGGGCATAAAAACTGATAAAATCCCTGTTAATAGAGGGGTCCGCCAGGGTTGCGTGTTGGCCCCTACACTTTTCACGCTTTTTGTGAACGGTGTAGTTTCCTTTTTGCATGAAATTAATGCCGACGCCCCGGTTTTGGCGGGTGATAAAGTTCCCGCACTACTCTTCGCGGATGATACGCTGTTAGTGTCGAAAACTCCTGTAGGTTTACAGAAGCTGCTGGATTGCTTCTGTTTGTTTTGTAAATTGAGAGGCCTTGTTATTAACACCACTAAAACCAAGCTTCTTTATTTTAACCCCAGTAGATCGTCTAGATCTATTTTGTCTCTTGATGGGGTGCCACTGGAGCGTGTTAAGGAGTTCGATTATTTGGGGATCAGAATCTCTGAAAAATGTAAATGGCAGCCCCATATCGATAAACTGGCGTTAAACCACAAGCGGGCAGTGGGAGCACTAGGGAGGGAACACCGTGCTTCCACCTGTAAACCCATTGCTCCAGCTCTGGAAATCTACGCTGCCAAAGCTGTAGGCTGCGCCCTTTATGGAGCAGAACTCTGGGGCTTTGGCTGCGTGGACATGTTAGTCACCACAGAAAACCAGTTCTTTAGAGAGCTTGTATCACTCCCAAGAGGCACCCCAACTAAGCCACTTTTGAGTGATTTAGGCCGTCGTTCCATCAAGGACCTAGTCACCCTACGTCCTCTTTTATATTGGGCTCGGTTATGGCGTACTCCTGAGCTTGCAAGGTACGCCGACGGCCTGAGTGAGGTCATGAATCTCCAAGGATCCCACAAGATCGGAGGGTTAGTTAGCATAAAGAAGCTTCTTTTAGCCACTGGCCTTACATCTGCTTGGGAGTCCGGGGCAGTGCTGTCAAAGGCAGAAACCAAGCGAGCGTTTTGGGCATGGGTTGACAACAAAGAGCAGAGGGACCCAAATCAAGGCAGGCTGACTGAGGCATTTCGTCAGCATAAGCTCACGCCTCGCCTGGAACCTTATCTAGACTTCATCATGAAGCCAAGAGATAGATCTCTTTATATCCAGTTTAGGATGGGTACCCTTCCTCTTCGTGACCGCACTAGCAAATGGAAGCCTCCACATCAAACCTCTGAGGATTGTCCTAACTGCGTGGGTGTTACTGAAAGCATTCCTCACTTCTTTTTTGTATGTCCAGCCTATGCAAAGCCTAGACTGAAATGGCTTAAATCAGTGGGCTTGCAGCTTGAAACCAGGGACCACTCTGTTGCACTTAGAATACTCAAGGCTGATGCTAGCACAACCTTAGTGTGCGGGGTGGCTAAATTTCTAAGCTGGGCTTGGCTGATCAGGATGAAGGCTATATGATGAATCTGTACAACTAATTGTTTTTAAGAAAAAGAATTCATATATTCACAAAGCAGTTAAAGTTTAATATATTTTTAACTATTTATTGTAACGAAAAGGTTTTTATATGAAATCTTCCTTTTTAATGTTTTTATGAAATGTGTTTTGTATTTGTAAATGTGCTTTTAAGACATCGTATATCGAAATAAAGCTTTGTTGAAGTTATTATTATACCCAGCCCTTTGAGCCCTTTGATTTGATGGAACTTAAGATCATAAAAATGTATTAAAAATATATATATATATAACTTTCTTCCAAAAATCGTTCATTTGGGAGCTCCATGTGACGTTGATTTTTTACTGTAATTATATTTTGGTTGTTAGTGGTTGTTGGTACCCGCTTACCACGCCAGCTTATCAACTTGGAAGTGTTTTGAATAAGACCTAGGATGTTGAGATGCTGTTTATTCATTGTCTAGTATTGAGAAGTTTGCAGATGAGGATGCACGGGTTTGCCAGGATTGATTAATGGGTCTCATATATGTGGATGACACTTTATCATTGCTATTAAAATGCAAGATTGTGGCGACAACTTGCATGTAAAAAATACAAATATGTATGTATGGTTTGTCACTTTCACATGGAAAAGGCTCTAACGTCAGGATTTTGCAAGGGGAAGTAGATTAATGAGTGAAATGTCTGGCTGCATTTCGAATGCAGGTGTGTGGGGACTGACAAACTGGGCCCATGAGCTATGGGCAGGTTGGCGGGGAGTAGCATGGGCTGAGAGCTCATGAATTAGCGAAGTGTACCAAAGGGGCTTTGGGCACCAGTGAGAGGATGGGATTCCTAGGGCTTAAAGTGAGGGTAGCAAAGATGCTTGAGGATATATGAGTGTCCGCAAAGACAGTCAGTTGACCCATTAAGGTGCTCTAAAAAGCCAGTAGAAGAGATTGTATTGGCTCAGGTGGTTAATAGGAAATAAGGGTCAGCCGAGGACCTCCGAGGGCTCGCTAAGGAAATGTGAGGGCCAGCTCAAGTCTTCACAGGGTTATTTACGTTTCTGTTAGAGACAACTAAAAGTCTCTTGAGCATTCAAAGTTATACTAGGCTGAAGATCATGTTTGTTTTGTTATTGTTGATTATTTAACATTCCTTGCTACGTTTTTTGGCAGATTATGTCACTTGAGGAGTAGGTGTGTGGTCGAATTTTCTTTCTACTCGGGGAAGGCGGGGGGGGGGGGGACAGGCTTGGCATAAAAAATGTGAACAGGCCAGCGAACTGCACTTTAAGGCTCCTCTCTACTTCATCCAGAGACAGCAATGAATGCACAGTGTGACCTCCAGAGAACATGTACACCTACATGCACACAACTTCAACCCAACCTTCAAGCATAGCACTGGCTGCCTTTGAACAGATGTGTGTGTAACTTCCTACCGCTGCCAGGTCAGAGCTACCATGTACCCGCTGCCCGAGGGAGCCTCAGCGGCTAGATCTGCTTCTGCACTAGATAGGCAGCACCGCAGGATGACACCGGGCTGGTGTGTCAATCAACACCTGGCTTGGGCTGGGCCTGCTAAATGGCCTTGGACTTCATTCACTCACCAAGGCCCTCATATCTACAGAAGTGCAGAGTAGCTGCCAGAGCCTGAGGAGTGAAAGAAAGGCTATTGCCTATCTGATGTACAACAAGAGGGTAAGACTGAGAGAAACAATGAACTGAGTGCACATTTGAATTGTGGAGAAACACGAAATACTGGACCAGAGTATGCTTCATACTTTTATCTGATCATAAGAGAGAGAATCTTCAAGAAAGGTGTCACCCGGGTGGGATTAGATCGAGAACCTCTGGCGGTAGCTCAACCAGTGTAGGATCATACCAAGTGATTTAACAAAGCTTAAAAGGCTCCCCTGCAATATATGCTGATGGGGCCCCCATCACGTCTCCCCTTGTCCAATAAATTCAGTAAATATATATATTTGTGGGGTGAATTATAGTCTTGATATGGGATAGCACATAGTGAAACAAGCAGACCTCACTTCTATTTATTATATTTGTATTTTGTTTTCAGGTTCACAAAACAGAAAAATAAATATTTTCCTGAAAAAGGATTAAAAAAACTCCAATTTAATACAAATTACATGTTCAACCTCATTATCGTTTACTCAATATACAACCTAAAAACCAAAAGATTTGCATTCCCAGTCCGTGTGATTCACAAAGTCATAGGGTTTGCAATCACTAAATGGCTTTTTAATATGCACTAAAGCCATTTTGCAATTAAGTAAAGCCTTTCAGACTCCCCCTTCAGCAAGAAATCCCTTACAGCTGCCTGACATTATCATCGTCTGCCCAATAAAATCATGTGCTGGGTAACCTTCCTCGCAGACCCGTAGACAATGCTTTGGTATCACGGACTCCCTTTTTAGGGCTCGGCTGGCGTGGGCTGCGCACATGCGCAGTATCGCTAGCGAGATTTAATGATTTAGAGTGCTTCCAGTATCTGGCTTTAAGCCCCGCCACTTTTTCCCATTGGCCGGCGTCACCTTTTATGCTAACCGGTGACCAGCCATTGGGAAAGAGATTTTCCTGACATAGACTTTTCTCTCTTTCAATCTGCCCACTTGGACGGGCTCATCTGATTTCCGTTCGTCGCAAAAGCTTTCTTATCTTTATGGGGCCATGTATTTTAAACACAGGGCCCCATAAAGACAAGAAATCGTTTTGTGATGAACGAAAATGAAAGCGGATTGTGCTTGTTGTTGTATTTTGATCCCTTCGTACATCATGCGATGCGTGTCCTCCCTTTAAATGTAACATCCAGAGATGATTTTATTAACCGATTCATCTTAAGCGTCCCCGTTTTCCTAGGCGCTGTAAGTAACGAGTGTTTCCATTGCACACTTTAATGGTACTCAATTTGCTAACTGCAGAAGAGTTGAATCCTGAAATGGCCTTGCTAAAATTAGACCTAGTTTCTGCTGTTTTAGAACACCTGTGTGAATAAGAAACTAATAGAAGGTCCAGGAGACAAATAAGAAAATGGCGGGTGGTAAATCTGCAAATAACGGCTCCTGAGTTGCGGGCAGGATAATGCTTGCTTAAATTGGATTTCTAGCAGGTTTGTGCAGTAGAATACTTTAAATTGTGATGGATACGCGAGTAAATTGACAGCAGAGTTCAATCAATAATTTCCCAGAATGAGAAAGGCCATACGATTACTGAATCCCTTGGCAGAGGTTTTCTCACTCTGGCCCAGGGGCATCTGTGGACATATTTTATATTTATATTGTTTGGATGGGCGTGAGATGTTTTGGGGAATGAGCAGTGACAGAAAGAGGTAGTGTAGGCAAAATTGAGCTGCACTATCCGAGCACTGTGTGGATTTCCTTACTGGAGAGGCAAAGAGGCGTGGGCCAATGTTGGGGTGCACTGACAGAGCTTTGTTTGGGTTCCAGTATTGGAACAGAGGAACGGCTGTAGTTGAGGAGCACTGGCAGACTAAGCTTGGGTGACAGTACTGGAATGAGAGTGAGCTGCTGGTGAGGACTGCGGTGCACTGGTTAAGCCTCCGGAGGTATCCCATACAGCATGCTGTGCTGTAGGTCTGTGGGTCCCCAGTACTGGAGTCGGAGGGGGGTACTGCAGCTCAGGACTCACGTACTCGTACACGTGTGGGCTGTAGTACTGCGTAAAGAAGGGGTGCATTGGCTAAGTATCTCGTCGAGCTGCAAAGGGCCCTCAGACTAACACCACACAAAGCAAAGTGAGCTAAAAGCTTGATTAACTGCTGAGTGGAGGTGACCCCGTCAAGTGTGTGGCACTTTCAGCCTGTCGCAAGTCATTGGTTTTAAATGAACTACATGTTGCATTCTGGGAGGTGTAGTTCATTATTAAGATCGTACGTTTTGGCTAAAAAAACAACATGCAAAGTGCTGTTGGGTAAAAAGCAAGCAACTAGTGTAGGCGTCACTCAAAACACCGTCCGCTTGTATAATGTTACACCGTGGCCACTTGGAGAAGGGAGGTGCTAGTTTGTTGAAGGATTCCTTAATCAAAAGAAGAAGCAAGACCGCTGATGGAAACCCGTGTTCCCCTTTTTCGAGGAATCAGTATTCACCCAACAATTACCCCCAGCTATCTACTTTGTGTTTAGTGCAGGGATTTAAGTGGGAGGAAAAAACCCGGGGATCTCTCTAAGGGGCTTGGCCGACTTGCGTGGCTTTATAACACCTAAGCTAAAAATCTGTGTTTACCATAGTGTGCCGCCCGACTTGTTTTGAGGGTTGCTGTTTACGCAGTGGCTATCTCTGCTGAGGCACCTGGCTCATTAAAGTGTACACGTAGTGTATTAGTATACATTTCAATGTTCTCAGGGAGATGGGGCTGCTCGCTAGCTCTTGTGAAGAGTGAGTGGTTCGTTGGTGTACACACTGTGGAATTATTAGGCCCTATTACAACGCCGATTAGGTCCAAAAGCTCTTTTAAAAATTGAATTTATGTGTTGTGGCCGCACTGTAAAAGTTTATCCTGCTGGCATCAGAGGAAGACATTGTTTTACAAAACATGCATTAAATGAGTGCTGCTGAAACAACAGTGTAATCGCAAACACAATAAAAGTACTTCAAAGCATTGGAGGCAAAAATAGTAAAGGCAAAGCAGAAATAGTTTTAAAAAAATAGGTATAAAGAGGTCGCCATCCCTGCCCGTCTCCGTTTGGTTCAGCTTAAGATCCTCTACCGGGTGTATGTTACGGGTCCGCGTCTGGTTGTGATGGGTTTTTCCCCGGACGGTCTATGCAAACGCGGATGTGGGATGAGTGCTACATTTCTGCATATTATTTGGGAGTGCCCGGGGGTGGCGGCCTACTGGACTGATGTGCTTGCGGTGATGACTGTTGTGACTGGGATTGCCCTATTGCCTGAGGTCCGACGATGCCTGTTGAATGTGTGGGAACCCACCGACTATTCTGTGGCCCAGACCAGATGGGCGACCTTGGGATACATGGTTGCAAAGCGGGACATTGCGCAACTCTGGGGCGCATCTAGACCTCCTGATGTCTCGGCATGGGAGGACAACATGGACTGGTCCATGTTCCGCGAGAAGACAGTCTATGTAGCTAGGGGCAGACCCAGGGCGTGGACGAAGATTTGGGGTCAGTGGAACGAATATCGTGGGAATATTTGTACTCCTCCCCTGGTTGACGCACCCGATGTTACCCTGTCTCCCTAGGCTGGTGTTCCCGAAATTTCTCATGCTGTTCTATGATTTGCCTATCCTCCCCGCTGTCCCCCCCTCCCACCTTGCCGAGTCCCATCGATTGTGATTTCGTTTCTCTGATTAGTGAGTTTCCCCTCCGCCTTCTGGGCTGACTTTGATTAGTATGCATTCGCCTTTTTGTAGTTCGTTGGTTTTTGTATGTATATAACAGAAAATGGTTGTGTCCGGTTCTATCTTTCGAGTAACATTTGGTATCTGATTTATGCCTGACCACGGGAGTGATCGTATGTTTTTGCATTGTGCCTTGATTTTAGCGGCCGGCCCGTGTGGTTGTAGGCCCATCCTTGTGACCCTTATTTGATTACTCAATAAAAGTTTTTAACCACAAAAAAAAAAAAAATTGGTATAAAATGCGTGCTGCTGCAACAACAGTATAATCTAACAAGCATTGAAAAGGCAACAGGTCTCGCCTTTAAGTTAAAGCCATTTGCTTTGCTAATAGTATTGTATAGCAAAGCAAATGGCTTTAACTTAATGAAAGGCGAGACCTATTGCATTTTCAAAGCTTGTTATACATGATAGAAGGATTTTAGCTTGGAAACAAAAATTGCAATGCTGCTGAGCTTTCCTGTTATTCCAGTATGAAAACACAAATTTACTTTGTGGAACAATTAAGGAAAAGACTTTCATGCTATAAGAGAAATCATCCATTAGACCCTGCACAGTGACCTCGCATTATTCCATTTCAGGTGTGAGTCGCGATGCATTGCATTCTGGTACGTGTAGTCCTGTCTATAATGGAAAAAGCTAAATAATAAGAACCAGATTGAAAAAAGGATACATCTGCCAAGAGAAAGGTTGAGATCTCCGCTTTACAATACTGCAACTTAAAATGGTTATTTAAAAATTGAATTCACTGAATCTGTTTATGTAACACAGTGGCAATCTGCTTTCTAGACTACTTTGGTTTTTAAAAAAATGCACAAAGCGATTGGAATTATTTAAGTAAAGCTAGTCACTTTCGTTTTTCATAGTTATGCTTTTATGTGCATATATTTGGAATTATTTTTAAACTATATGTGTTGCATGTTGCTTTTAACTTTTGCCTGACACCGTATTAGAAAGAATGCCCGAGGGAAACAAGAACTCTGGGGTTCTATCCAGATCCTTTAATAGAAACATTGGGAAATCACTTGCAATGGCTAGCATTTAATCTCCTGGCTGGTATTTTTTCCCATATCAATACATATCTTTAACAGTAAATGTAAGAAGAAAATGTGTTTTCAGCTGCCATAATGGCTCCTGACTGATACCTTACGGAAACAAAGACAGAAAGGCAATGTTGAAAGGAATACAGATTATTTCATATGAAGTTCTACTTAAGAATCATGTGCAGGAGGAGGAGCTTGGCGGGCATCCGAGATGGCCGCTTGAGCACAGCGCTCTCCGGACCCTCGCCGCTCCCGGCATTTTATCCTGGCTGAATCCTGATTTCTTGCAAGAATTCGTGTGGGGGACGTTTGGCTGATTACCCTGGCACTTTTCGGAAATTGATTTGGATCTCGTATTCCTGAGATATGGTGCTCTGAACTTTTGGGCTCCGCCCTTGAGGTGCGCCCGGGACGGGGTGCGGTTCTGTAGCCGTCCTGCAATTGAACAACAACGGCAGGAGATCTGGCCTTGTGGGTCCCCCCTTCCTAAGTTTCGGTTTCGATTCTGTTCCGACTTGGGCCACGGGTGTGGATATCGTGTTGCGGCTGAGACTTGGAGGCAGATCGGCTGTTGGACTTTCATGTGACCTATTTGCTGGCTTGGCGACCTCTACCCGAGTTGTGCCCCCTTTTTAGTGTACTTTTGATCCTGTACTTTGGGTGTCGGGCCCGTCGAACCTGGTGGCTTGTCCTGTGACGCATCTTCAAAATGGCGGGCAGAGGGGACAGAGAGACGCGCAAGACGAAAACACCTCTGCGCGGAGCTCCAGTTCAATCAAATGTCATGGACCGTTATACCCATTCTAAGGGGTCCCCCGGAGCTGCCCTGCCTGGTTCCAGTATAGCGTCCGAACGAGTTTTGGAAGAGTCGGCGGAGCCCTCCCTACAGGATATCATGGGCGCCATCTCGGGTGTGAGGGAATCCATCGGCCTACAGTACGAGGCCTTGGCCCATAAACTTGACACCGTGGCTATTGAGGTGAATCTGATTCGTGCTGATCTCGGCAAGACGAATGAGAGGGTACAATCATTGGATATTAAATCGTCTAGCCTTACGAAGGACGTCTCAGAGCTCCAGACAGAGATCGGAAATCTCCGTCGGGGGAACGACTTCATGACCCGTCGCCTGGAGGATTTTGAAAATAGGGCGCGTCGCTGCAATGTTCGCCTGGTTGGTGTACCGGAGAACCCTGAACCCCACTCGGTGGATCTCCTGGTTGAGGATCTGGTCTTGAACCATCTGGCCCCTTCTGGTCTTACAAAATTTTTCACGGTGGAACGCGCACATCGTGTTCCAGGGGGCAAAGTCAAGCCGGGAGCCCCGCCGAGACCCATTGTAGCGAAGCTTTTTCATTATAGAGACCGGGACGCTATCCTGCAGGCCTCGCGGGTGAAGGGCCCGGTGGCCTTTGAGAATGCTACGGTGAACTTTTACCCGGACTTTTCCCAACAGGTTCAGAGACAACGTATGGAGTTTCGTGGTGCCAAGAAACGTCTTCGGGATCGGGGCCTACGTTACGCCATGCTCTTTCCCACCAGACTTCGGGTCGAATACAATGAGCGTACCCTTTTCTTTGATCGGCCAGATGCTGTTAATGACTGGCTGGACTCATTGCCTGATCGTCCTCCTGAGACTGACTCCGCCGCTCACCCGGGTGGTGCCGAAGGTGGTGTGGAGATCTAACTGTTCGGCTCTTATGTCTTATTTTGTATACACTATCAGGAGTGTTGGCCGGCGTCCCTCTACATTGTGATTATTCTGTCTTTCGTTTGTTATTTTTTGTTCTTGCTGAGGTCGGGGGGAGGGTGGAACGGAGACCTTTCCTCCTCCGGGGTCTTTGTGTAGAATAGGGGTTCTTGGGCGACAGGCACACTGCAGGTTGGGGTGGCTCTTTAGCTTTTTGCAGGGGTGCAGGGTGGGGGGTGTTTCTCTTCAGTTTGGGGGAGGGGGGTTGGGAAGTTTTTTCTTTTCTGTGTGTTGTTTTCAAGGCGAGTTGCTCCTGTGTTTGCTGCTGTTTCTGATGTCTAGCTCATGGACGAGGGGTCTTGGCTCGGGCGGCTGGGATGGGGGGTAGAGGGTTGAAATTTCTTTCCTGGAACGTTAATGGCCTGGGAGATCGTATTAAGCGCAGTGTTGTCTTAAAATGTATACGACGTTTGTCACCGGACATTGTTTTCCTGCAAGAAACCCATTTGATTGGTAATGTTTGTTATGCAATGAATAGATGGGGCTACCGCCTTGTGGCGCACTCGGGGTTTACCTCCGGATCTAGGGGTGTGGGTATTCTTGTTCGAACCTCCCTCCCCCTGGCGATCGATGATGTGATTCAAGATGATCGTGGGAGATATACTGTCTTGGTGGGTAGATATGAAGGCCGCACCCTATCTCTTTTCAATGTTTATGTTCCCCCGGGTTTGCAGGCTTCTACTTTTACTGATTTGGGCCGTGTTTTGTTAGATCTCCCTGATAGTACTCTCTTTCTGGCCGGTGATTTTAATTCGGTGCTTTCCGGCCTTCACGATCGCCATCCCCCTAGAGATACCCCGCAGGCTCAGCAGTGGTTGGGTGGGTTTCTAGATACCTTTGGCCTTGTGGACTGCTGGCGACTGTTGCATCCTACTCAGCTCCAATACACCTTCCATTCTGGGGCTCATGGCAGTCTGTCTCGGCTGGATTATTTCCTGATGCCCGCGGCCCAATCATCGGCGGTTCGTGAGATTTTACATTTGCCAAGGGGTATTTCTGATCACTCGCCGCTCTGGCTTCGTTTCGAGGTTGGGGTAGAGGCGGCGGGCCGAGTGGCTCCCATTAACCCTTGGTATCTTTCCTCCCCTGAGACTCGTACCCTCTTGCTCAAGTCCATGGATGCATATTTCCTGGAAAACGAGGGGTCGGTCTCTTCGGCTGTGTCCCTGTGGGAAGCCTTTAAAACTGTGATTCGTGGACAGGCCCTTTCCTTGATTGTTGAAGCTAAGAGGGCTGGGAGGAGGGAGGTGGTGGACCTCGAGGGGGAGATCTCTGCTTTGGAGGACGAGTTGGAGTCTGGTGTCACGCCTGAGAAACTCCATGCCCTGGGTCTAAAACAGTTTGCATATAAATCCCTGGTCACTGACGCTGCGAAGGTGATGTTTCGTGAGCAACAGGGCAGATTGTATGATGTGGGTGACAAGGCGGGCAAACTCCTAGCGTGGTTGGACAAGAAAGAAAGAGTTAATCGTGTGGTGCCCGTGATTCAGTCTGCGAGTGGTGAGAATGTGATTGATCCGACTGCCATTGTTGATCGTTTTGCGGAATATTTCCGTGTGGTATATGCTCCCGTGTCTGTAAGGGATGTTGCCGACTCCCGCCTTCTTCTGCGTGATATCACTTTGCCCTGTGTCACCGACTTGGACCGTATTGCTTTGGACTCCCCTTTTACGAATGATGAGATAGCCACTGCAGTTCGTTCGCTCCGTTCGGGCAAAGCATTGGGCCCGAACGGTTTGCCTATTGAGTTGTACAAGTTGCGCCCCGATAAGGTGGCGCCGTATCTTCGCGCCATGTTTCTAGAATCTCGTGAGCGGAACATACTTCCTTATGATCAGCGTCTGGCGACAATCGTCGTCATCCCCAAAGAGGGTAAACCGCGTGACCTTTGTTCCTCGTATAGGCCCATATCCCTATTGAATGTTGAACCTAAGGTATTGGCTAAACTTTTGGCGACCCGTCTCCTTTCGGTTCTCGGGGATTTGGTCCATCCGGATCAGTCTGGCTTTATCCCGCATCGAAACACTGCTCTGAATTTACGTCGCCTCCACGGCGTGCTGGCGAGGGCGGGGCTTTTGACTGAACCGGCCATTTTGGCGTCCCTGGATGCCTCCATGGCCTTTGACACTGTGGAGTGGCCCTATTTATGGGCGACTCTTGAGAAATTCGGATTCGGGTGCGAGTTTATTAGCTGGGTTAGACTATTGTACGCGGAACCTCTGGCACAAGTTGTAGTGAACGGTAGAGTGTCGGCTCCCTTCTCCTTGGGCAGGGGTACCCGTCAGGGTTGCCCCTTGTCCCCTCTGTTGTTTGCGCTCGCTCTTGAACCGTTGGCGGCCTGGCTCCGTTGGGAACCATCCCTTAAAGGGATTCGTTGGGCCCCGGACTTCGAAGACCGCGTCTCGCTTTATGCGGACGACATCCTCTTGTATCTTACTTCCCCTCGCAAGTCTTTATCTGTTTTATTTGACGTTCTTGCGTCCTTTGGCGCTAACTCAGGCCTCGTCATCAACTGGTCTAAGTCCTGTGTATACGTTTTATCTGGTATCTTGCCTCCGTTGCCGAGTAGACTTCCTCTTCAGGTGGTCCGGGATGGCTTCAAATACTTGGGGGTTTTTGTTACCTTGGACCCGTCCCTTCGTTTTGATCGTAATCTCCTTACCCCGTTGCTTAGGCTCCGTTTGGACGTTGCCCGTTGGCGCAAGCTTCCCTTGTCTCCCCTGGGTCGGGCGGCCCTGTTTAAGATGATGTCACTACCGCGGTTTCTCTACGCTCTCCAGAATTATTATGATCCTATCCCTAAGGCCTATTTTCGGGAGATTGAGAGCCTTCAGAGGCAACTTATTTGGGATGGGCGACCGCGCATTGCTCTCGCGAAACTTTCCATCCCGTGGTATGATGGGGGCATGGCGCTCCCCGATGTTAAGAGATACTACTGGGCTTCCCATCTGTCCGCTATTAATCACGCTATGTTCTCGCCAGGTCGTAATCCGGCGTTTGAGATGGATAAACTTCAGCTTCCGGGAGGTGACTTTAACAGAGTGCTCTATTCTCGCTCCGCTGGGCGCCATCTTGTGGGACCTACTTTGATTGCTTTGACGGTGTGGCGTGCCGCGAATGTGAGCCTGGGCTGGGAGGATCGCTTGACGTTGGCGACGCCGCTTTATGCTTCAGAACGTCTGGGCGGTCTTTGGTCTTCCAAGGGTTTTGACCGTTGTGACTTGATTGGGATCTCTAAGGTGGGGGATGTGTACTCTAAGGGTTCTGTGCGCCCGTTTCAGGCCCTCCAGGCTGACTACGGCCTGAGTAGTCGGGAATTCTTTCGTTATTTACAGGTCAGGCACGCTTTGGTTTCGGTATTTGCTCCTGGTGAGATTCCGCCTGACTCTTCCCCCCTTGAAGACCGTATCCTTGACGAACATCTTCCTGATAGCACTATCTCCCTGATCTATAAAAAGTTGATTAACAATCGGACTGACTTATTGGCCCGACTTCGGGAACAGTGGGTGGGAGATGGGTTGGAACTTGATGATGAGGATTGGCAATCGGCCCTCTCCTCCCCGAAGGAGGTGGCTATCCCGGCTCGACTCCGTCTGGTCCAATTGAAGATCCTTCATCGGGTTTACGTGACGGGACCGCGACTGATGGTGATGGGCTTTTCCTCCGATGGATTGTGTAAGCGTGGATGTGGTTTGCGTGCTACTTTCCTGCATATTCTTTGGGAGTGCCCGATGGTGGCTGCTTATTGGGTGGCTGTGCTTGATCTGATGACTGTGGTGACAGGGATGTCCTTGCGTCCGGAACCTCGTCGCTGTCTTTTGAATGTTTGGGAGCCCACTGACTATTCGGTGGCACAGACTAGATGGGCCACCCTGGGCTATATGATTGCGAAGCGAGATATTGCGCAACTCTGGGGGGCCTCCAGGCCCCCTGCCCTCTCGCAATGGGAGGATAACATGGATTGGTCCATGTTCCGTGAGAAAACTGTCTATGTGGCCAGGGGCAGACCCAGGGCATGGGTGAAGGTGTGGGGTCAATGGAATGAATACCGTGGCGACATTTGTACTCCTCCCCTTGTGGACACTATCGAGATTACCCTGTCTCCTTAGGCTAGCGTTCTCGGAATCTTCATATAGGGACTGAGCTGGTGTTTCCGGCTCCCCCCCCCCTTCTTCCTGATCTCTGCGCCCCTCCCCCCCCCCCCCCTCCGAACTCCTTAGTGCTTAGAATTTTGCTACTGCACTTCCGTTGCTGTCCCCCCCTTGCGTCCCTTGGGCTGACCTTCAGTGATACACTCTCGCCTTTTTGTATGTTTGTTCTTTTATATACATAAAACCTGTTTTTTGTTCTGTATATAATGTGGAGTATTGCATTGTTGATTGACTGTTACCTCTGCGGGCATATATGATATGTGTCTACTCCTTTTTAGCGGCTGGCCCGTGTGGTTGTAGGCCCATCCTTGTACCTTCTTGCTTGCTCAAATAAAGGTTTTTAAAAAAAAAAAAAAAAAAAAAAAAAAAAAAAAAGAATCATGTGCAGGCCTTAGCAGAATCTAAAAACATGAAGAGAGAACTGGCATGTTCCTCTGGCAAAGGTGGCAACCCTAACTCTGCTGCAGTCATTTCCGTGCTGTCTCTTCCCCTCTAAGAACAGCAGTGCTCTCTCGAGGATGCTATCCTGCAGGGGGCCTCACCCACTCATGGAAGGTGCCTGGCAGGCTCGGACTGAAGAGAAACAAATATGTTATTTTCTTTCGTTTCAGTCCTGCACCCGCGTGGTGTCAGCTCAGAGTATGCTGCACACTACAGCTGCTTTAGGGAGACACACTACATAGACATGTTGAACGGCCCCCCTTCATGTAGAGAAGATTTGGGGCCCCTGCGCTGCAGAGGCTGCAGGGGTGTCCATTATGCCCCTGATCATACCCGGAGTCTCTGCCCTGTTTACCAAGTTGGAATGTGTAGATTTCAATACAGCTGTGTTAGACAAAGTACTTTCTTTTTCCTAAAAAGACCAGAACTAGCTGGACACTGTAGTTATTGTGTCTGTTGGTTGACTGGGATTGCTTTGGGCACCCCACACTACATCCCTGTGAAGTCTGTGACTGCTCGCCGTCGCTACCTTGAGGCTAAAGTGAGGAAAAGATTGCAATTGGCCCAGTTTGCAGAGAAATAGTAGGACAGAACCCAGGACATCAGTGGCAAAGGACCTCAACACCATGGTTGAAGTCCAGTTGTACCTGTCTTCCCTGTGCATTCCTCCTTGCATTGTTTCATGCTTAGGGGTAATACTGCTGTAACTCTCCTTCCAAATATCTGGCATGGTTCCCAATATAGACCATTCTATAAAACCAAACTTTATCAACAATGCACAACGAATTGCACAACATCTTTCCACATTAGCTAGAATCCCTCTGGGTCTCCACAGGGCTATAAAGTGCTATATTACGTTATAATAAGATGCAATGCCCTTGCTCTTTTCCTCGTACAAATGATTAATCTTGTTATAACAGTACAAGCTTTAGGCTATTTATCTACTGAATGCATCTTAATGCCAGCAGGTAAAATAAACATGACCGGTACATTGCCCACATGATCAGGAAGAGTGTGACTCACGCTGGCGCAGCTGTAAAATAATTGACAAAAAGAAGAGTTCAGAGTAGATCTCTCAACAAATATTGTTAGCTACTACACTGATGACATGAGAAACACATAAAGTCAAGTTCCTGTTTTAAACATCCTGCACGGAGTTATACCCACAAGTTGGAAGTGCAGGACCTAGAGCCCAGAGCAGAGCGGTTAATTATGCTGTCAATGAGTAGGAGAGATTGTTGCCGATTCAGGGAAAAGTGACATAGTAGTGTGGATGAGGTCACTCCCATGCAAGCTTTCCACACATCTCTTATGTGCCAAACATTTTGGGTCAGTCTCTCATACTGTGGCATCTGTGTACACACTCCTTTAGCAAAGGTCTTGAGACACATTACAAACTTGCATGGCAAACCCAAAAGGACTTGCTCATGCAAAAGATATTGGCTTTGCCAATATGTGTTAGCCATGCTGTACAGCATGGTTAAAAGTTAGTTGCGTGAGTCGGTGCTAGTTCCATTTCATCCCTCCTGAGAATGTGTCAAGTGGCTGGCCACCATATTAGTGTGGCGTTTGAGCTTCCGATACTTGGGAATCCACGTTGCACTCCATACTGAGCTAACAAGCATGAAATCTTAATTTTACCCCACTGATACGGAAAGTGCAAACCCTCCTGCTCAATGTGATGGGGAGGATTGCTCTCTACAAAATGATGATACTACCAATGTTTTTATATCTTGTTCAAAACTTCCTGCAGGTGACACCCCAGCAGTGATTCAAGGAGAGGGATTCCTTGGCGACATCCTTTCTCTGGCACAAGTCCAGGCCACGACTAGATCTTGTGAGGTGTCAATGGGGATCGTATGATGGCTGTTTGGGCATGTCCCGCTATTAATTAGTATCTCAGGTCATGGTTATAAATGATTTGCTTAATGGGAGTGGTCAGACCCAGCTTAGAAAGTGGAACTGACCTCGCTGAGATTTGAAGTTGTGCTGGGAATGCTTTATGGCACCCAAATCCCTACGAGCCTATCAGATGTGACCCACATGGTCTTTCTCAGCTGGCGTGCTGCACTTTGGCACACCGGTTGAGACTCCAAACTTTCTCAGTGGAGGTATTTACTGACTGGGATACCATAGGCATTTCCCTGCTGGGGGATGTTTAGTGTGGTACCCGAGTATGTTCCTTCCAGGAACTTCCGTCAACATATGCCCTATCACATACACAATTTCATAAATACCTTCAATTACGGCACTCGCTGAGATCACACATTTCCTGAGACTCTTTGAATTCAGTCCCCTAGAGGCTAAGCTCCCGATGGGTGAACTGTCAAAAATGGGTATTTCCCAGATCTACCTCTCATTGGTCATAAACGCGCCTGACACGTTGGAACACCTGCAGACTCAGTGGGAGGAATGGATCGGATAACTGGAGGATGGCGATTTTAGTGATGCCACGATGGCCCCCTTATTATCACAATTTTCTGTAGGGTAAGTTAGTGCAGAAGTTCTACCTTAATGGTACCTAACTCAGCCCCAGTCCCCTCTACAAGGCAATCCTCCTCCTCAGTCAGAAATGCATCAGATGTCCATATCCTCCTGCAAATTTCTATCATATGGTCATGACTTGTCCTGTTATTGTGAACTACTGGAATGCAATGGCTGAAGAATAGTCTGAGGTACTAAATTGGGGGTGGAACTCTCGCTAAGGTCGCTCCTCCTTTGTTTCTTTGAAGGGGTGGCACTGGGGCTGATCGGGCACTACTTTGGGGAGCCACCTGTAGAAAGACTACAAACAGAGAACCAACGGTGGACTCCAAATGCCGCACTAGCCTCAGTGTATACCCCAAAGTTTGATCTGAGTAACAGTTGGTTGAGCGGTGTGCACCTCCATGATAGTGGACTCAGATGTAAATCCAGATTCACCCCCCAGGTGGGGTATCATCCTAACATTGACAAATTTGGAACACTAATAACAGAGGAATTGGACTACCTTGACAGCCATTCTAAGCACACTCCCCATCAACAACACAACCTCTCCAAACCCGAAAAGGAGGCCCTAACTAGACTACAAAACAACACCAGCATAGTATTAAGGGAAGCGGACAAGGGGGGAAACGTGGTGGTCATGGACACAAATGATTATATGAGTGAAATTTCCCGACAACTCAATGACCAAGAACGCTATGCACAGATTAACCACAAGCCCATGTCTGGACTACAAGCCACCACTAATGGGAGGCTCATTAGATGGAGGGATGAATGCCTAATCACTGATGAAGAGTATAGGTACCTCTATGTTGAACATACCCGATTCCCATGCATTTACATATTGCCTAAGGCGCATAAAGGAGGCAGGTTCCCCTCTGGGAGACCAATTATCTCAGGGGTAGGTTCACCCACGGAGAGACTCTCTGAATTCGTGGATTTTGCCCTACAGAAACATGTCACCAACCTTCCTGCATACATAAAAGATAGTACGGACATTCTTACCAAGTTCAACGGGTACCCTTGGTCCAATGAACTGAGATTTGTGACACTGGACGTTGTTGTGCTTTCTACCTGCATCAAAAAGGATTTTGGAATGATGGCAACTCAATACTATCTTGATAAGGAGGGGGCAGATCGCTACTCCTATAACGTCATGATCCTTGATATGATCGACCTTATCCTGAGTAACAGTTTTTTAAACATGACGAAATGTGCTTCCATGAATTACAGGGGACTGCTATAGGTTCTAGGTTTGCTCCTTCTTATGCCGGCCTTTTTATGGGCTGGTATGAGAGGGAGCATGCCTGGAACCAATGTGCCTCCCCTGGACCAAACACATTGTGTTCTGGGGGAGGTACATTATTTGTCTGTGGGCAGGATCAATGAACGAATTGCAAACATACTTAACGTACCTGAATGACAATCCCTACAATGTCAAGTTGACTATGTCACACCATCATGAACACATTGACTTCTTAGACATCCACTTTTTCATCAAAGAGGGGCAGGTACACAGCACTATGTTCAGAAAACCCACCTCATGTAACAGCATATTACATGCCACAAGTGCAAATGCACGCTCAGTGATTACCAACATCCCTTACGGTGAGGTGGTTAGAACCCGCCGTAATTGTAGTAGGGATAGTAGGGATAAAGAGTTTAGAGACAACATCACTGGCGTTAGACAACGTTTCATCCATAGGGGCTATGACCATCGCACTCTGAATAGAGCTGAACAAAGGATACTTAACCTTCCTAGAGCTGACACTCTCCAACCATCCACCACCAGAAACAGAAGGGGTGGCACGGATATAGGCATATACAGAGACAAGATCTCATTTTACACAAATGACACGGCACACAGTAATAAAATATTCCAGACCTTCAGGAAACATTGGCATTTACTTTGGGATATCCCCAAATTGCGCCCGTTTATCACCCAGAAGCCTTCTCTTGTTTACAGAAGGAGACGTACATTGAGGAGAACACTGTGCTCCAGCTATGTCACCACGAAGCCCCCAAACACATGGTTACCCTCTGCACCCAATGGGTTTTGCACCTATACCACTTGTAATGTTTGTCCATATGGTCAGAACAAACGTAAGGAGCTTCGCTACAACACCGCCAGGACACACGAGATCAAACACTTCATTAACTGTAACACCCAGTATGTAGTGTACATTTTAGAATGCCCATGTGGAATGGTGCATGTGGGCAGCACAGCGCGCAACCTTAAGAAAAGAATACAGGAACATCGCAGCGCGCTCCTTAATGATGACACCCCATGACAGAACACTACCGTAATGTACACAAGGGTAACAACACATTTAGGTTCTGTGGCGTTGACCATGTACCACCGAACAACCGGGGAGGCAATAGAGAGCTAACACTGCGCCAGATGGAATCGAAATGGATCTGTAGACTCCAGTCTGTGGCTATGGGCCAAAACACCGACCATGAGTTTCATTACTTTTTGAACTGACTGAACACTCTGACAGCCACATGGCACCCACGTGTTGTTCACACCTGATGACCCACTCTTCCTTTGCCTTATACTAGATGTACCCTTATTTTAGGCCCGTGCACAGCCTTCAGCTCCCTTAGTCTGATCCCCTTACAAACTGTTTCTCCCCCCCTTCCATTCTAACCACCTCACACACGGAAGGGGTTGTATCTATCATCGTACATGATTTGCCCTTGGCGGCCCCTTTGAGGTGATCACTGCGGTCTTTCATATTATATGACAACTGGGACCCCCAGCATCTTGGCATAATGATGCCTTTATTTGTCGGTTACTTTTGCTCAGCGTTTTGCAGCTTTTAATAACTTTCACCATGGTTACCCCTTAAATCTGTTCTCTGCACACTGCGGGACATTCTGCACAGCTTTCACTACTGCACTCTGTCAGACTCAGCAGTGTTGCTATTATTTAGTTTACTACCCTATACTATCAGGCACCATGTTTTGCTTCGTTTACCGCCTGCCCGGGACCTGGCAGGCTTTTTACACATGTCATTTTTCATATCTCACTATCTGTCATCGTCCGATATTCCTATGACTCCCATGCGTTACTGCTGCTTTAACGGACGCGTCTAGGGGCCCGTTAAACGCTTCTCTTCATCTTTTATTTTTTAAATCTGTATTTACGCTTCCTGTTTCATTTTTCCTAACTCTCCCAATGGACCGAGTGGACACACCCAGTCCTGTTTAAACTCTTCTCTTCATCTTTTATTTTTTAAATCTGTATTTACGTTTCCTGTTTTATTTTTACCTAACTCTCCAATAGGACCGAGCGGACATACCCAGTGCCGCCCTTGGGCCACTCGCATTCAGTTAGATGGCACGCTAGCTCGGGTTCCTCATTTCTAGGAATCACTAGCATTGGCTGGAACACACCCTCCTTTTGTTGCTATGCAACCACATGGAGTCCCATAGTCTCTTCTCCCTTTCTGTAGCAGCTCCGATACACATGGGTTGCTAGGCTAACACTTACGAGATGGCCTGGTGTCTTGAAACAGCTGCCTTGAGGTCATTGGTACGCAAGACGAAACTATACGTTGAACTTTTCAGCATTTGGCCCAGGGCCAACCCATTCTGTCTTCCTCGCTCGTCTTTCGTTTTGAATTTCGCGCACTTGCTTTCTTAATATAAGGGCATTGCGGCCTCTATTCGCTTCACTCCCAGATCTGCTCACATGCTGAGACCTTTATTTCAGGTGAGCTCAAAGGAATGCCATCGCGACCATTGACCCTGTCACCAGGTAGGTCGCTCCCTTCAGCCGCAACAAGGTCCGCCTGTGCCGCTGTCCCGCTGCCTGCTGTGTCTTGACCGCCTTCTCCAGCTCCGCGGCCTGTCCCGCTAGGGTGCCTGTGCTTGTATTTTGTTTTTTCCTGTGCTTGTTCTTTTTTCTTCTCCGACATTTAATTGTTGCCAATTTTATTGTTGTTGCCGCATTCCGGTGCCCTTTTGTGCCCTCACCCCCACCCCCTTTTTTGCCTTGTCTGTCACCCCCCCACCCGCTCCCCTCCCTCGTGCTTTCCCGCCGCTGCTTCCCTTGCAGCCCCGCCCCCCTGGTGCCCCATTCGCCGCCCCGCTCCCGCCTCCCAGCTGCTCCTCCCTCCCACAAGCCCTCATATGGAAGACGCACAGCACAGCTGGCACGCCAAAGGCAAGCCCGTCTGCACCCGTCCGCGCCTGGACCGCGCCCAGCGCGACAACTCCTGGCCCCCTCCGAAACCAAGAACCCCGACTGAGATACGACTCCATCACCTTCCACGCACTCAACACCGGCTGACCATCTGCCTGCTACCGAGCCACCCCGAAGCGCACTCTTCTCCTGCCAAGTCTGCAAATTCACCTGCGTCCGAACCTGCACCCCAACGTCCGGACCATGCAACAGCAACAGCAACAACCACCTCAAATGCATCCTGCTCAACACCCGATCTGTCCAAAAGCACGCTGTCGAACTCTGGGACCTCCTCGACACAACAGCACCAGGCGTCGCCTTCCTCACGGAAACCTGGATGAACGCCTCCTCAGCCCCCGACATCACCATAGCCATCCCGGACGGCTACAAGATCACCCGAAAGGACCGTGTCAACCAAACCGGAGGAGGAATCGCCATCATCTACAGGAACTCCATCAGCGTCACAACCAACTCCGAAGATGCCCTCACCACCGCCGAACACCTACACTTCCAGATCCACACCGACCCCAAGACCACCCTCAGAGGAACCCTCATCTACAGACCCCCGGGCCCACGCACACAATTCAGTGAAGCCATCGCCGACTTAATCAGCCTGCATGCCCTCGCCTCATCAGACTACATCCTCCTAAACTTCCACCTGGAGAACAACAACGACAACAACACCACCAACCTGCTCGACAACCTCGCCAACCTCGGACTCAAGCAAATGGTGAACACCCCCACCCACCACGCCGGCCACAGGCTTGACCCCATCTTCTCTGCCAGCGGCCACGTTACCTTCAGCCACTCCACCGGACTACACTGGACCGACCACAGCTGCATCCATTTCACCTTTAAGAAGACCACATCCCACCACCGCCCGCAACAAATCCCCCGCAGATGCTGGAGCAAAGTCACCACAGACCAGCTAACCACATCACTGAGACAGAACCCACCAATCAACACTGCTGACACCAACGACGCAGCCCGCAACCCCACACAGTGGATCATCAACTGCGCCGACGCCCTTGCATCACTAAAGAATCCTCCAGACAAACCCGGCAACAAGAGAGCCACATGGTTCACCAACAACCTCAAAGAATTAAAGAAATCCTGCTGAACCCTCGAGAAAACCTGGCGCCGCGAACAGACGACAGAAAACATGACAGCCCTCAAGAATGCCACCCGCAAACACCACCAGCTAATCCGCACCACCAAAAATACATCGTTCAAATTGTGGCTGGACAACAACATACACAACAGCAAGGAACTCTTCAACATCGTAAAAGAGCTCTCCAACCCCAGCGCCAGCAAACAACGACATCACACCGTCGCAAGACCTTTGCAACTCCCTCGCCACGTTCTTTCACCGCAAGATCGCCGATATACACGACAGCTTCGGTACCCAAACTCCGCCCCCAGCCACCAAACCAATGCCCCATACAACCACCCATAACGCTTGGACTCCCATCAGCACTAAAGACACCACCCAAGTTATGAACACCATCCACTCCGGCTCTCCTTCCGACCCATGCCCTCACCACATCTTCAACAAAGCCGACACCATCATCGCACCCCACCTCCGGAACGTCATAAACAACTCCCTCACGTCCGCCACCTTCCCAGAGAGCTGGAAGCACGCCGAGATCAACGCCCTACTGAAGAAACCCACAGCGGACCCTAAAGACCTCAAGAACTTCAGCCCCATCTCTCTTCTTCCCTTCCCTACAAAAGTCATCAAAAAAATAATCGTCAATAAACAGCTGACCTCATTCCTTGAGACCAAAGGCTCCCTCGACCCATCCCAGTCCGGATTCCGAGCCAACCACAGCACCGAGACTGCCCTCATCGCAGCCACTGACGACATCATGACCCTGCTTGACAACGGGGAAACAACCGCCCTCATCCTCCTAGACCTCTCAGCCGCCTTCGACACAGTCTGCCATCGCACCCTAATAGCCCATCTCCACAATGCTGGGATCCAAGGTAAAGCCCTGGACTGGATCACCTTGTTCCTATCCAACAGAACCCAGAGAGTCCGCCTCCCTCCCTTCCGCTCCGCAGCCACCGAGATCATATGCAGCGTACCCCAAGGCTATTCGCTCAGCCCAACCCTATTCAATATATACATGAGCCCCCTCGCCGCCATCGCACGCAAACACAACCTCAACATCATCTCATATGCCTACGAAACCCAGCTGATACTCTCCCTCACCAAAGACCCAGCCACCACCAAATCCAACCTCCAGGAAGCAATGAAAAACAACGCGGAATGGATGAAACTCAGCCGTCTGAAACTGAACTCAGACAAGACGGTAATCCTCGTACCATCCACATCCGCCTGGGACGACTCCTGGTGGCCCACAGCACTGGGCACCGCACCAACACCCACGGACTACGCACGCAACCTGGGATTCATCCTGGATTCCTCTCTCACGATGACCAAGCAAGTCAACGCCATCTCATCCTCATGCTTCAACACCCTGCGCATGCTCCGAAAGATCTTCCAGTGGATCCCTATCGGAACAAGGAAAACGGTCACCCAGGCCCTCATCACCAGCCGACTAGACTACGGGAACGCCCTATACGCAGGAACTACAGCCAAACTCCAGAAAAGACTCCTGCTCATACAGAACGCATCCACACGACTCATCCTCGACATCCCTCGCCACAGCCACATATCTGCCCACCTGAGAGTCCTGCACTGGCTCCCCGTCAGCAAAAGGATCACGTTAAGGCTCCTCACCCACGCACACAAAGCGCTCCAGGACACAGGCCCTGAATACCTCAACAACCGCCTCTCGTTCCACACTCCAACCCACCAGCTCCGCTCCGCTAGCCTTGCCCTCGCCACCATCCCACGGATTCGCAGAACCACCACCGGAGGTAGATCATTCTCCTACCTGGCTGCCAAGACATGGAACTCCCTCCCCACCCACCTACGACTGACCCAGGACCATCTCACCTTCAGGAAACTCCTCAAGACCTGGCTCTTCGAGCAGTAGCAGCACCGCCCCTCCCCTCAGCGCCTTGAGACCCTTCCGGGTGAGTAGCGCGCTCTATAAATATACTGATTGATTGATTGATTCTCCACCGCTGATACTCTCCCTCACCAAAGACCCAGCCACCTCCAAATCCAACCTCCAGGAAGGAATGAAAAACATCGCGGAATGGATGAAACTCAGCCGTCTAAAACTGAACTCAGACAAGACGGAGATCCTCATCCTCGGACCATCCACATCCGCCTGGGATGACTCCTGGTGGCCCACAGCACTGGGCACCGCACCGACACACACGGACCACGCACGCAACCTGGGATTCATCCTGGACTCCTCTCTTACGATGACCAAGCAAGTCAACGCCATCTCATCCTCATGCTTCAACACCCTGCGCATGCTCCGAAAGATCTTCCAGTGGATCCCTTCCGGAACTAGGAAAACGGTCACCCAGGCCCTCATCACCAGCTGACTAGACTACGGGAACGCCCTATACGCAGGAACCACAGCCAAACTCCAGAAAAGGCTCCAGCTCATACAGAACGCATCCGCACGACTCATCCTCGACATCCCTCGCCACATATCTGCCCACCTGAGAGACCTGCACTGGCTCCCCGTCAGCAAAAGGATCACGTTCAGGCTCCTCACCCACGCACACAAAGCGCTTCACAACACAGGCCCCGAATACCTCAACAACCGCCTCTCGTTCCACACTCCAACCCGCCAGCTCCGCTCCGCTAGCCTTGCCCTCGCCACCGTCCCACGGATTCGCAGAACCACCACCGGAGGTAGATCATTCTCCTACCTGTCTGCCAAGACGTGGAACTCCCTCCACACCCACCTACGACTGACCAAGGACCAACTCACCTTCAGGAAACTCCTCAAGACCTGGCTCTTCGAGCAGTAGCAGCACCGCCCCTCCTCTCAGCGCCTTGAGACCCTTCCGGGTGAGTAGCACGCTCTATAAATATACTGATTGATTGATTGATTCTCCACCGCGGTCATGTCATGGTCTGGTGGCTCATAAGCACTTTGCCAGTATTCTGTTTGCGATATGACTTTAGTTTCATTTTAATTACCCAGTTTTACAGCGAGCGTTGCTCTGTCACCTTTTGCTTTGTTATATTAGTCTCCCCCTCTGTTTGTGATATGACTTTATTTTTATTTTAATCACCCAGTTTAACGGCAAGCGTTGCTCTGTCACCTTTTGCTTTGTATATTAGTCTCCCCCTCTGTCCGCTAGCCCCCACACCATTATATGCCTTTGAGGCCACACAGAAGCGACCTCACCTTCTATGCGCTCCTCCCCCCCCTTTTTTAGGTCTCGCTGAAGCAATGCGTAAGCATTGTTTTTGGCGAGATTATAGTAAGCTGATTTCAAAACTCTACCCACTGCGGATCACATACAATTCATGTAAGAGCCAGTCGCGTGCACAGCAATTCGCTCCCCCTACCCCTCCCACAAAGCAAGACAAGAGCATCAAAGCCATTTGCCAGCAGCCACTTCACGTGCTCCGCAGGTCATGAACAGGACCATCTGCTCGTGAATCGGAATGCTGGCATGGTTGCCCAGCCCCCCTCCCAGTGCTGCCATGAAGGCTTTCCCCACATGCAGGAGACAAGGAGAACACGTTTTCTTATGACTTAAACCAGACCAAACATTTACAAACTTTACATTCACTTAATGCACCTCTTTAAGGCAATTGACTAATTTAGCCAAATAAATGCAATTTATGCCAGACACAATCGTTGCCCCTCCATATTCATCTTCTAGTTATTGATGACACTTTTTGTATAGCTGATAATTATGTACTTTTGACAAAAATGTCCAACTTGCCATCACTGGTTTTGCCTGAACTTGGTATTAGTTTTACCCTGCAGGCTATTCCTTCTTGTGGTTCTGGTGCTTCTTTAGCTTTGTGTTCTCTTCACTATTCACTCAACCTCACACTCACACCCTCACCCCCCTCACCCCCACAACCCTTTCACCCTCACCCCCTCATACCCCCACACCCTCACACACCCTCACCCTCACACCCCCTCACAACCCTCTCACCCTCACTTACCATCACCCACTCCCACCCCCTCACCCTCGCTCACCCTCACCCCCTCACACCCCCTCACCCTCACACCCCCTCCACCCCCTCACCCTCACACCCCCTCACCCTCACACACACACCCTCACACCCCTCACCCTCATAACCCTCTCACCCTCACACCCCCACACCCTCACACCCCCTCACCCTCACACCCCCTCACCCTCACAACCCTCTCTCCCTCACTCACCCTCACCACCTCACACCCCCTCACCCTCAATCACCCTCACCCCCTCACACCCTCACACCCCCTCACTCTCACACCCCCTCACTGTCACACACACACCCTCACACCCCTCACCCTCACACCCCTCTCACCCTCACTCACCCTCAGCCCCTCACACCCCCACACCCTCACACCCCCTCACCCCCTCACCCTCACACCCACTCACCCCCACACCCACTCACCCCCACACACACCCTCTCACCCACCCTCACACACCCTTTCACCCTCACACACCCTCTCACCCTCACACACACTCTCACCCACCTTCACACCCCCTCAACCTCCCACCCCCTTACTCTCACACACCCTCACACACCCCCTCACCCTCACAACCCGCACCCCCTCACACCCCCACACACCCCCACACACCCTCGGACCCCCACATACCCTCACCCTCACACACCCCCCTTGCACCCTCTCACTCTCATACCCCCTCACCCCTCACCCTCACAAACTCTCACACCCTCTCACCCTCACACACCCTCACCCTCACACACCCTCACACCCTCTCACCCTCTCACCCTCACACCCCCTCACCCTCACACCCCCTCACCTCATGCCTCACACTGCTGCACGCCACACACTGCTGCACGCCACACACTGCTGCACGCCTCACACTGCTGCACGCTGCACTGATGCATTACTCCTACTGCTGCCCGCCTCACACTGCTGAATTACTCACACTGCTGCACACTGCTGAATTACTCACACTGCTGCATGCTGAACACTGCTGCATGCCACACACTGCTGCATGCCACACACTGCTGAACGCCACACACTGTTGCATGCCTCACACTGCTGCACGCCTCAAACTGCTGCACGCTGCACACTGCTGCATGCCTCACACTGCTGCACGCCACACACTGCTGCACACCTCACACTGCTGCACGCCTCACACTGCTGCACGCTGCACACTGATGCATTACTCACACTGCTGCATGCTGCACACTACCGCACGCCTCACACTGCTGCACGCCTCACACTGCTGCACGCCTCACACTGTTGCACGCTTCACACTGTTGCACGCTTCACACTGCTGCACGCCTCACACTGCTGCACGCCACACACTGCTGCACGCCACAAACTGCTGCACGCTGCACACTGCTGCACGTCACACACTGCTGCATGCCACACACTGCTGTCATTACTCACACTGCTGCATAAAGCACACTACCACACGACTTACACTCCTGCAAGCCTCACATTGCTGCACGGCACACACTGCTGCACGCCTCACACTGCTGCACGCCACACACTGCTGCACGCCTCACACTGCTGCACGCCACACACTGCTGCACGCCACACGGCTGCATGCCATACACTGCTGCACACTGCTGCACGCCACACACTGCTGCACGCCACACACTGCTGCACGCCTCACACTGCTGCACTCCACACACTGCTGCACGCCTCACACTGCTCCATGCTGCACACTGCTGCCTCATTCATACTCCTGCATGCTGCACACTGCAGCACGCCTCACACTTCTGCCCGCCCCACACTGCTGCACGCCTCACACTGCTGCACACTGCTGCATTACTCACACTGCGGCATGCTGCACACTGCTGCACACCACACACTGCTGCACGCCACACACTGCTGCATGCCTCACACTGCTGCATGCCTCACACTGCTGCATGCCTCACACTGCTGCTCACCACACTGCTGCACGCCTCACACTGCTGCATGCCACACACTGCTGCACGCCACACACTGCTGCACGCCACACACTGCTGCATGCCTCACACTGCTGCACGCCACACACTGCTGCACGCCACACACTGCTGCACGCCTCACACTGCTGTACGTCTCACACTGCTGCATGCCTCACACTGCTGCACGCCTCACACTGCTGCACACTGCTGCATTACTCACACTGCTGCATGACACACACTGCTGCAGCCCCACACTGCTGCACGCCACACGCTGCTGCACGCCTCACACGGCTGCATGCCTCACACTGCTGCACACTGCACGCTGCTGCATGCTGCACGCCACACACTGCTGCATGCCTCACACTGCCTCACACCACACTCTGCTGCATGCCACAGTCTGCCGCACGCCACACACTGCTGCATGCCTCTCACTGCTGCACGCCTCACACTGCTTCACGCCTCACATTGCTGCACGCCGCACATGGCTGCATGACACACTGCTGCATGCCTCACACCGCTGCATGCCACACACTGCTGCATTACTCATACTGCTGCATGCTGCACACTGCCGCATGCCTCACACTGCTGCCCGCCTCACACTGCTGCATGCCTCACACTGCTGCACACTGCTGCATTACTCACACTTCTGCATGCTGCACGCCTCACACTGCTGCACGCCTCACACTGCTGCACGCCTCACACTGCTGCACGCCTCACACTGCTGCAAGCCTCACACTGCTGCACGCTGCACACTGCTGCATGCCTCACACTGCTGCATGCCTCACACTGCTGCATGCCTCACACTGCTGCATGCCTCACACTGCTGCATGCCTCACACTGCTGCACGCCTCACACTGCTGCACGCCTCACACTGCTGCACGCCTCATACTGCTGCATTACTCACACTGCTGCATTACTCACACTGCTGCATGCTGCACATTGCTGCATGCCTCCCACTGCTGCACGCCTCTCACTGCTGCATGCCTCACACTGCTGCATGCCTCACACTGCGGCACGCCGCATTCTGCTGCACGCCGTATACTGCTGCATGCCTCACACTGCTGCACGCTGCACACTGCTGCATTACTCACACTGCTGCATGCTGCACACTGCTGCATTACTCACACTGCTGCATGCTGCACACTGCTGCATGCCTCACACTGCTCCATGCCTCACACTGCTGCACGCTTCACACTGCTCCATGCCTTACACTGCTGCACGTTGCACACTGCTGCACGCTGCACACTGCTGCATTACTCACACTGCTGCATGCTGCACACTACCACACGACTCACACTGCTGCACACTGCTGCATTACTCACACTGCTGCATGCTGTACACTGCTGCAGTACTCACACTGCTGCACGCCACACACTGCTGCACGCCACACACTGCTGCACGCCACACACTGCTGCACGCCACACACTGCTGCACGCCACACACTGCTGCACGCCACACACTGCTGCACGCCACACACTGCTGCACGCCACACACTGCTGCACGCCACACACTGCTGCACGCCACACACTGCTGCATGCCTCACACTGCTGCACGCCTCACACTGCTGAACGCCACACAACACCACCACATCACTCAGGGACACCACCATATCACTGTAGGACACCACCACATCACTCTAGGACACCACCACATCACTCTAGGACACCACCACATCACTCTAGGACACCACCACATCAGTATAGGACACCACCACATCAGTATAGGACACCACCACATCAGTATAGGACACCACCACATCAGTATAGGACACCACCACATCAGTATAGGACACCACCACATCAGTATAGGACACCACCACATCAGTATAGGACACCACCACATCACTCAGGGACACCACCACATCACTCAGGGACACCACCACATCACTCAGGGACACCACCACATCACTCAGGGTCACCACCACATCACTCAGGGTCACCATCACATCACTCAGGGTCACCACTACATCACTCTGAGACACCACTACATCACTCTAATACACTACCACATCACTCTAATACACCACCACATCACTCAGCCCAACCACATCATCACTCAGCACCACAACAGCATCACTCAGCACCACAACAGCACTGTTCTTGCTTGCTACCAACAAGCATTGCCATAGCCAATAGGACTCGCATTAGGAAAGTGTAAGCTATTGGCTTTGTGAATAACAATGCTATTGATTTATATATTTTCAAAGCCAACACATATTATAAAAATTGTCATTTACAATAGCAATAGCTCACACTTTCCTAATGCGAGACCTATTGCATTGCAAATGCTTGTTTCTTCTTTTCATTATTTCCATTTTCCCCTTTTGTTTTAAGTTTATGCTTGTTTACTGACAGCCTCCCACACCGCAAGCTCCCTTTAGTGCAGCAACGACTGCCCGAGTTCCACGGTTTGTTACTGTTCCAATCAGCTTTCCCTCGCAGCGCAGGGCACTCCGGGCACCCTGTAGCAACTCCGCCCGCGTTACCTCCCGGGGACCTGCTCCCTTTCTCTCCCAGACTAGTCTCACTCTCTGCATCACTGTATGCATTTGAGGTCACATTACAGCGACCTTACCCTTAATGCGCATTCCCTCATTTTCATTATTATTATTTTTATTTTCCCTTTTGTTTATATTTATGTCCATGCTTTCTGGTAGTTTCCTACACTGTATGTTCTCTTTAGGACAGCTACGACCTTGAGATTGGTGTGGTCTAGGCCCCGCCCAAATTTTGCTTTTCCTCATAACATGTGCCCACTTCCCCTTTCTCGCTCTTTAGGAAACTATTATTATATTTTCTATAGGACCAGATATTGATCATGCACACCTGTTGCGGCCAGTCAGTTCACACTGCCCAGGAACATGAGAGATTTCCCTATCCCACCACACATATACCCAAGGTCCTAGATAAGTTTATGTGTACATATTCTTTTTACCTTTGTGTAAATGATAACACCGGCACCCGGGATCGTTACTCTTCCTTTATGGTGGCTGCTATGATTCCAATAACTGTTTTTAATGTCTTATTAATAGAATGTTGCACATATGTGGCCCTCGGTCCCATCTATGTACATAGCACCCTTTGTCGTATGCGTCATGTGTTCCATTTGTCAGTATTACAATGCGGTTGTTCACTGTGTAACTTGCATAGCACTTATGTATGTTATTTATGTTTCTTTCCAGCCTGACGAAGTTCATTTTATGAACAAAATGCGTTGGCTGATGTATGTTTCTATGCATTTAGATTTGTTTAAATAAAGATGGTATCTACGAAGGAACTGATCAAGCTTCATTATTAACGTCACAGTACCCTGGGAGTACACCGCTCCATTGTTTTCACACCTCTAGATAGACGTCTGGCCTTGATGTCACAATAGTGACATTGAGTGGACTGGTGTGCCCAACTGGAAGAACCGGTATATTAAGCGAGGGATTGTCCCAAAAAACTTGCAAAAATCTGGAGTAAATGGTGGGACCATTTTGGGCTGGGCTCACCAATGTAAGTGTATGGGGGATGTTCTCCCAAGTGTTCTTATTGTGGACTTACTGCAATTGTCTGTGCAAAACGATGTTATGAGTCCCTTTGCTGATGACTAGCGACAGCTGGAAATGGTGTGGATAATTTAATTGTCAAAAACAATAAAGTTGTTTATAACACAAAAAAAGTTAGTACCTTACCAGAGAGTTGAGTAGAGTGGTGAAGAGTGGCGAAAGTTGAATAAAGTGTCGTAGAGTGGAGACCATAACCCTCAATACTTGCTGCTCGCATGGTAGTTGGGTACCCCCAACCCGATCCCCATGTCGTGCCTTCAACCAGCAGCACTGGAAGACCTACCTTTCCGCTGTTGCCACAGCCATTGATGGATTCTTTGATCTGAACACTCATTCCACTGATGCACAGTCCACTGAGTTGAATGTGTTTAAAGTGACACTAAGGGGACATTGTACGGGGCTGTGCTGGAACATACGACAACACTTAGATGCTGACATATTGTGCCTTGAACGCAAGCTCTTGCGCTTGGGGGTGTAGCTGTGGCTGACCCGACCGTCGGTTTCCAACTTGCGGAGCCTAAGCACAAGAGCGCAGCACTCTTAGAACAGTTTAGATGTCACAACTATGCCGTCCATTCAGCTAAAATACATGCCACGGCTGATAGAGCTGGCTTGTTCCTAGCATGATTGATATTGCAAGATCTACCAGTTGCCCTATTGTGGCATTGCGCTCCACTGCTGGTCCACTACTATACGCCCAACACAAAATTCACGCAGAACTGACATGCCATTATACCTTGCTTTACCAGTTGGTGACCACGGCTGGCTCTGGAAATATTCTCTCTTTTCTGACTGCTGTGCCCCTCCCCAGCATCACGCATGACCAGAGGGTGGAATTAGAAGACCCCATCACGCCCTTTGAAATTCATGAGGCAATGCGAGCATTAGCGATAGGCAGGACCCCAGGTCCTCATGGATTGCCTGCAGAATTTTTCAAGGCCTATGCCCCACAGGTGATACCCATCTTGCAATCACTATATTAGGAGGCTCTAGAAACCTCCTGCCTTCCAGTCTCTCTTTGAGAGGCACTCCTTATCTCCTTGCCAAAGCCGGGCAAAGACCTGTGGTCTTGCATTGATACAGGCCATTAGCATTTCTAAACAGGAATCAAAACGGGTCTGTTCTGGTTCCTATAACCTCTCTTAACAGGCAGAGATTTTTTCGTATTATGTATGTATGTATGTATAGCATACTTATATAGCGCGCACTGTCACCCAGAGGGTATCCTGGCGCTTATGCACTATGCCCCACTTACATTGCCTTAAGCAAGCTGCTTGGGCCTCGATTTGGAAAGTGCATTTGACTCTTTAGAATGGCCCTTCTTGTTTGCAGTATTACCCCGATAGGGTTTTGGAAACAGATTCCTGAGGTTAGTCAACTTACTGTATACGCAGCTGTCGGCCAATGTCAAGACAGGCTCCCTTATCTCTGCTCTCATCCCTATAAGATGAGGCACGCACCAAGGATTCCCACTCTCCCCATTATGTTTTTCTCTGATGGTGGAACTGCTTTCTTCGACATTGCTATGCTTGTAAATATGCAAAAACAAAAGAAACAAAAAGCAATAAACAGATTTGTTTTTGTAGAGTGGCGTAGAGTCAGTAGCGGCCCGTCCCTTGCCAAAGTGGCAGGACAGGCCGAAGGAGGGTGGTGGGGAGGGAGTTGTTTCCGGGATAAAAAAAGAAAAAGAAAAAGTAAGCTTACCTGAACGGCGCTTCTGCCTGCAGCATTGCACTCTTCCTTCTTTTTCTTCTTCTTCTGGGCACAGGCTCCCAGGCTGCACTGTGGCCAATCCTGATGCTGCATGAAAGCAGCATCAGGATTGGCCTGAGCGCTGTCAACTTGCGCTCCCAGGCAGACTGGGAGCTTGTGTGCCTGCTCTCTTCAGCCCCAGCAAAGCAGCTGGGGCTGGTGAGAGCTTCAAGGTGCATGACGGTTTGGCAGGCCTAGACGTGCGCTGCACACTGTAACAGTGCACTTTTACTCCCCCACCAGCAGTGTCATCCCCCTGGAACCACCCCAAAGACTCGTCAGAGTCCTGGGGTCGGGTCATGGGGTATTAAAATAAAACGGTAATAAAACAGGTTCAAAGCCCATTTTATTATCATTTTAGTTGAAGGTGGTGACAAGGGGGGGCAGCGCTCTTACACACTAATGGAGGGTCCGCTGCTGTGTAGAGTGGAGTAGGGTCTTAGAGAGGAGTGAAGTGGCGCAGAGTGGCATGACCTAGAATGAAGTGGTGCGGCCTAGAGTGAAGTGGAATAGAATAGAGTGGACTGAAGTAGAGTGGAGTAGATTGTAATAGAATTGAGTGGCATAGAGTGTCATAGAGTACAGTGGTGTATGGTGGAATAGAGTGTCGTGAAGTAGTGTGTCATAGAGTGGTGGGCCGAGTAGTGGTGAGGTGAAGAGAGGAGTAAAGTATCATAGAGTGGAGCAGAGAGGAGTGTTGTATAGTGGAGTAGAGTGGAGTGGCGTAGCGTAGCGCAGAGTGGGGTAAAGTGTCATAGAGTGGAGTGGCAGAGAGTGAAGTAATGTGGCATGGGGTGTCTTAAGAGTGGAGTGCAGCGGAGTGTTGTGTCGTAGAGTAGAGTGTCACGGAGTAGAGTGGCTTAGAGTGGAGGTGCCGAGAGTGGAGTACAGCTTTGTAGGACGGAGCGGTGTAGTGTGTAGTAAAGTGGTGTAACACAGGCCTGCGAAGCCCCCGCAGTGCGGGGGCCCAAACTCCAGGGGGCCCTCTCCAGCATTGTACGCAGCAAGGAGGACTGTTAATAAGGGTCGGAAGAGTGTTGCTGTACGAGTTACGTGGGAGTGAGCAGGAAGAGCGAAAATAAAATACTTTGAAAATGCCCATCACAGAGCTGTATTATGATCAACAACAGTTGTCATGTTTTTGGGGGGGATGTGGCAACTACTCATATGCTGGGCAGGAGTATGGAGTGATTTGCCTTTGAGGCACATGCCGGCTTAGTGATATCACGATGATAGGCGTGGCCAATTTAAGCATGGCTTCTTATGCTGCTACTGGGGCATTGGCTGATTTGGCTCAGGGCGGGAACAATACAGCAGAGTTACAGGCAGGGCAAGGGAGGTCAATGCAGAGGGTGGCAACCACATGCACAATGATAGAGCAGTCTCCACCCACCTTATGGCTTAGTTGTTGAGAGGGCAGGTTGCAGGAGAAGTCCTGCAGCCTCTTCTATGCGCATGTGTAGTATGGCCCCTTGGTCAGAGCCGAGCTGTTTGTGTGTGCACTCTTCTGTTCTGCCTGCACTTTGGTGTCTTTTATTTATCCTGGGCGAATTGCCTAGCAAGTGCATGACTTTACTGCTGAATGGGGAACTTGGATTAGACCGGCAAAGATTTACAGTGTCACACCCCCTTCATTCCCTTACTCCTGATAATCAAACCGTAGAAGAGCTGCAGAAGAACCTCATCTCACTTTTAAGAGCTGTTGAAGCCTGCCCTTCTGATCCCAGGCCCGGGTGACTTACTGACTAGGAACTTGCCAGCAGTGCATAACTGGTACTGCGGCAGCTTGAACTCCAAATGGATCTCCATGTGAAGTCAGGTGAGAAATTATTTTATCTCTATGTGACGCCACCCTCATTGCGCACAGTTAGAAATTAGAATTGCTAGAGATATCTACCCATCTCTATATCAGAACACAGAAATGTAAACTGATCTCATGACACCTGCAATATCTTATCTATATCAGGCTGCTCAGCCATTAGCATTCTGCATATCTGGACTTGGTATTTCATTTTTTTTATAACCAAGACCCAACGAGTCCCAGAATGCAACATGCTTCACGTTTGGAAGGTAGTGCAGGGTAAAGAAGTTATTTTTTGTACATTTTGTTTTACAATTTACTGCTGGTAGGCAGCTTTGCATATAGTAGGTCTCCCCACCAAAACTGCCCTTGTCCCTGATTATAGTTCTGACACATAACTAGACCCCTTTCCCACTCTGGGATTACAGCAAGCTCAACATATTTCCTTCGTGCCACCTGCTATGCTGACTGACATTTGTAGAGGAATCCAAAACATCAATGTAAATCAGGAGTGACCAAATAATAGGCGATGAGGTGGTCACGGCTGAGGTGTGTGTGTCCATGTGTAGCTGTCTGTGGGTAGCTGGCTATATGTGTAAAAGAAATAACTCCTTTCTGTCACCGTCGTTACTTCTCTTTCCATTTTTAGTGACTCCTGTAGCTCCGCTGCGTCTTCTCTCTCAATCATTCTCCTTCCACTAAATGTGTAACATACAGTCACTCGCACATTCCTGTGACTTTCGCTCCCAAAAGTATAATAAAAGAGGTGCTTCATAGCAAGGAAGCTCCCAGATGTTGGGAGGTCTATATGTGAGGGGAGGGTTTTTTCTGAAATCATTGAGTGCTACTGGCCAATACGTAGATGAATTGCTTGTGCTTTGCTTGGGCCTCAGTACCGCAGGGTGCAATGTGGGCTTCTTGAGGTACTTTACATGAGCTATGATAGTGTTTCAGTGCTTGAGCAACAGTGGCACTGTTGTGGAGCATGGCAGCAGTGCATTTACAGAGCTATGTGTGAAGTTGAGGTGTATTTACAGACATACATAGTGTGTTTATTAGCAGAGCTTTGGGTATTGTGTGATGCACATTTGTTTAAAGAGCAGTTTGTGATTGCAGTTATCTGTTGAAACTAGACCCTAGGGCTTAAAATCGTGTCCACCTTCTGTGCCCTCATCCAGTTATGTCCTCTCCCTTCCCAATCCATTTTTGCAATCCATGCATTTTCTAGGCAAATGACTACCACGCTTAAACACAAACCCTATTGCTGTTGCCTTCAGAGATGCCACAGGTGTCTAGACACATGCTTTTCCCTCTCCTTGGACATGTTCCGTAATACTTGTAATTGCATCTCCTTATACCTGATCCATGTGTGTTCACAATGTTCAACTAATTGGACATGTTCTGATTCACTAGATATGCTCACTAGCCTTGTAACTATTCCCTCCCTAAGGAAATGTACCCTGATAGCTCCCTCTGAACGTCTACCTCTGCACCAGAATGCGTGGTCTTTATGGATACAGCCTTTATCACAGGAGATTCTCTCTATGCCTGGATGTCCAGACATGCTCTTCCCTGGATATTTCACCAATGTCACAGGATCTCCTCTGCACTAGAACACCCTCATTCTGATTTGACATGATCATTCCCATTGAGCTAGCACACTCCCTTCCTCTCTTTGCAAGAGTGAGTCTTTGTCCTTGATGGGTACTCTCTGTATGCCCCTGTACCTGAGCCATTGTGCCCCTGCACTTCAGTCACCTAAAACGTTAGGATGTTTCTGAACATTTCCCTTCAATTCTAGACAGATACTCCGTGTGCCAGTACCAGAATACCTCCAAATGAGGGCTCTAAAGTCTCCTGCCTCCTTTGGAAAGCTGCTATTCTCCTAAGACAGATGTTCAATTCTCTGTTGGTATGTCAGCGTGCATTTTTGCCTCTCATCAGGTTAGATGTCACTTGTGTGAAGTGTTTCATTGTTTTTTTTCTGTTTCTCGTAAATATTGGAAGCCTTCCTATTGAATAGATAGAACATTCAAGAGGTTAAACAACTAGCAAATGTAGGGATAGGATTGTGCATGGAGACTGGAGCTCAGCAGTGAAGGATATTCTGAGCTGATGGGGAGCATTGTAATCACCAATAAACTTTGGTGAGTAGGGGGTCTTCTATAGAAGAGGAGGGGCTATACTGTTCAGTGGGTCTGTGCTGAGCAATGAGCCCTGTTAATTGCTGAGTTGAGAGCTCTGAACTTAACATATCGCATGTACTGAACAGATAGATCTGCACTTAGCACTGCTCTTAGCGGCGGGACGCTCATGCTGTAGCAGCTGTTTTGCACTTTATAAATCCCCTTCATTCATTCATCTTAGCACAGTAGACCTATACTGAGAATCTGGGGATGTGAGGTGTATGCCTAACTAGAGCTCTGCCCTCACTAGGGAGTCCTCTAATAAGTATTGGATGGAGATTTGTATTTAAAAGGGTGGTCTATGGGTAGGAGGCTCTGTTGCTCAGTAGTGTTGAGCAGGACAGCTGGTGATTAATTAACTCTGTACTGCACCATGAAGGAACAGGATTTTACAAACAAGGCTATTCGGTATTATACCAGGGGTATCTTTCAACTTGTTTCTAATGACATTTCTTGACACCCTTTGCTGTAATATGTACCATTCAAACTCCTGTTTTTCAAATTGAAAATTATGTAGTAAATGCAATGCACCATTGGAAACCTTTTTTCTTGCTGGGGGTTATTTCTTGCTGGGGGCCCAATCTGGAAGGCCCACACCTGAACACTCCTCTTTTATTTTGGTGTGGTTGCTATACTCACTTACTTCTCCAACTTAGAGCTCAGTTTTTAGCCCCACAACTTTTAGGAACCCCCAGCCGCTACTGGTCCGGAGTGTGAGGGGCCCCATCCATGTTCTTTGCATGGGGCCTCCTCCAGGTTTGTTACGACACTGGTGGGGTATACACGGGGTGGTAGTGCACTGCCATAACAGACAACACATTTTCAATTGAAATGACAATGACATGGGCACATACAGTCCCCTAGTCTCTAAAGGAGTGCTGGGTTAGCCTGTTCCAACCAGTCCTAGTGCTGCTCTCATGCTGAAAAAAGAGCCAGGATTGGTTAGGTCTGTTGGCTTTTGTAAGGAAGCCAGACATCTTTGTTCCCTCGCTATGGGGGTTGATGGCTCGGTTGCTCTCAGAACACACCCTCATGATCTCGAAACACTGGACAGCAGTATCTGTAGGTTTTTCAGCTACGCTCCACTACATCCTGTCATTCTGGGCAAATAACATCCTTGTGCATAAAAATTAATGTTATTTTGTTTGTAATGTAACTGGTGCTCATGTGAAGAGCTCTAACACCTTCTGGTCGATTTCGTGTTATGAAAATAAAAAACGTGATGTAAGACAACCTACCCATGCCGCAACGCATCGGAGCAGTTTGCTATTCTTTATCATAAATACTTTGAACAGACTTGACTCCCAATTAGGGTGACCAGCGGACGGAAATTTCACTGACTGTTCGTCATTTTGGTGTAATGTTCGTTGTCCGTAATCATTCCTTTTACGGACGCCTTTTGTCCATAAATTTGGAGATGAATTATAGTGAGCTGTGCTGTTCCCCTGCGAGAAGCCCCAAGAGATTAAAAGTTCTCAGGGGCCAGCTCGCACTTCTCTGTTGAACTAAAGAGGCTGCAGCACTAAGCTCGCACAGACTGTGGACAGGCCCATTGTTATTCTGACTGAGGTCGATTATCCCCTTTCGAATGATAATGCGCCGTCTGCCTTTCAGCATATCATGTGCTAGTGAGTGCCTTGAAGTCCAGAGACTCACTTGGAGCCAGTAGATCATACTTAGTGATTACAGAGGTGCTGTCCCCAAACAGAGTACTGTGGGGAACTTGCGGTCTTGTGTAATTTGCCAATGTTGAAGTGATGGGGCAGGAGAAGTGACAGGGTAGAAGAAAGTGACCGGGCAGGAGAGGTGACAGGACAGGAGAGGTGATGGGGCAGAAGAAGTGATGGGGCAGAAGAAGTGATGGGGCAGGAGAGGTGACTGGGCAGGAGAGGTGATGGGGCAGCAGTGGTGACGGGTCAAGAATGGGGCAGGAGTGGTGACTGGGCAGGGGAAATGACAGGGAAGGCGAAGTGATGGGCAGGAGAAGTGACGAGGCAGGAGATGTGATGGGGCAAGAGAAGTGACGGGGCAGGAGAAAGTGACCCTTATGTTCTTTGCCTATTTATTTATATATTAATGCATGACATCCACTGATGTGTCTGTAAAACATACTTTTTGTCCCGAATTTCTGTCTTGAATTTTGACCCTTTGTCCTGAAGTTTTACACTCACCGTCCTGAATTTGCACCCATTCCAGTTGGCCACCCTACTCCAAATGCGTGCATGGTAAAAAGTATCTATGTTAAGGGCAATTTCTCCGAGCCCAGAAGGCCACTCCGTTCAGCAAATCATCAACCTTGCGCGGATTGATGCCTTTTCACCTTCAGAGAAAATTAATAAATTGTTGTCAGAGGACCTTGCTTAGGAATTCCTTTGCTCTTCATCTATTGACAGCGTGTGACCTTAAGGCATCTACAAGATGTATAAAATCTGCTATTACTTGTCGAGTGTTTCGATCAATGGCTGGAAGTGCCTAAAGGCATTTCATATTGCAGTGTGTGCTATGAAAGCTTTCTAGCATTGCACTAACATCATGCACCTATCTTGCCTTTACTTAAGAATGATGTTTAATGTAGTAGACAAATGTATTTGTAAATAAAATGGAGACATAAACCCTGACAAAATGTGCCACACATTGTTATCAGTATTAGCAAGGCAAATAATAGAAGTGCACTTTCTATCGGGAGCTACCCAATGTACTATTTTGCTAAATAGATGATAGTACCAAAAGCCAATTCTTCCAAATAGACCTGAAATACAGGTGCATTAATAATTTACCATAACAATGGAATTTTGGTAATGTAAGACCTAAACAGAATAAATATGCCCCATTGCAGACAATATAGGATGAAAAAACGAATCACACCAGCACCAGTGTTTATGCTGTGATGGAGAGCTCTGGAGATGAGGCTGAAATCACTGCAAGTTTCTCACAGTGCCTGTCAGTCGGTCAAAAACATGCTCAGAATACATGGCCGACCAATCCTTGGCCTCTCTGCAGCACGAGCACAGGGCAGTGGTCACATATTCCAGTTGTAATTAAGATTCTGTGCAAAATGGGTGTGATGGGGCCCCCAACATGGGGGTACACAGTCTATAAAATAATGACAAGGTGAAAGTAAAAGAAAATGCAGTGTCCACTTGCTATTTTAGTCATTCCTAACACAATATAATTTTTTATGTCCTAAGCAAATCCTTAACTGTTAAATATCCAGTAGCAGCAACAACTATTGATGCTGAAAAACATTTTGATTAGGATAAATTGGGAGTTCATGCTTAAACCTTAGCTTATCACAGTTTTGGTAAAACAATTTCTCTAATTTCGCTCTTATACTCTCCGAAAGCTTTGGTCCTGGTTAATGGCAAGGTTTCTCCATATTTTGAGCTTCAACAAGATGTTTGTCAGGACAGCCCCTTTACTATTGTTCTGGCGTTTGAGCCCTTTCTTTCTCGTATCCGTAATAATCCTTTGATATCAGGCTTTTTTCAAGGGGGTCATCATTTGAAACTTGCAGCATACACTGATGATGTTCTTCTTTTTAGTTCTAACCCAGATGATCTCCTACCAGCTTTATTCAATGAAATGTTCAAATTTTCTGCTGTTTCAGGCTACAAAAAATAATTGCGCCACAACTGGAATTCTGTCCTTGAATATATTTTGTGTCAAACAATCTTATGCTTCTGGTTTTCAATGGAATTCTTCTCAAATGAAATATCTGGGTATATGGTTTACAAATCCAGTGAATAAATCAGTCAATATTAATTTTAAAGGAGTTATGGCTAAATATTAGAACATGATTTTCTCTTGGAATCCCTTATTTTTATCTTCATGGGGTCATTTAGACTTGGAAAAAAATATGATTTCACCTCTTTTATGATATTTTCTTTTTAGGATTCTAGTGAAAATTCCATGCTCCACTTTAAAAAAATGTATTCTATCCTATCTACATTTTTGTGTGTGGCAATGGAAAGTCTAAGATTTCCTTAACCAAATTAAAAAAATCTTAAACAGGAGGAGGAAGTTAATTTTCCAGATTTTCACCTTTACAACAAAGCATTTTGTCTTCAACAAGCTTTGTTATGGCTAAATGGGAATGTTTCTCCATTTTCACTGCTGTGGCTCGATATAGAGAAAAATCTACTTTGTCCATGTACTCCTCAAAAGGTTGTTTCTTTCTACTCCCATTCTTTTCTTTAAGCATCCTCACTCATCAAACATACTTGTTCATTATTATTATCTGTTATTTACCGGGTATAGTAGCTCAAGATTATTTCATGCTTCTTCCTATATGGTATAACAGGCTACTTAAACTTCATAATAAACCATTATACTAGACTTCCTGGAGAGAGATGGGTATTAGTTAGGTAGTGGATTTAATTGAGGATAATGTTCAGATATCTTTTTCTCAATTCCAGAAAACATTTAATTGTCTTAAGTTATTTTAACCTCGTTTTTCCTTTGTCTTAAATATAATTTTGGTTGTAATTTATTTTTGGAGGACACTTTGTTGCCATCTTTGGCCCACCCTCAGTCCTCTAGAATCTTGACTTCCTCTCCTAAAGCCTCTATCATAAATAACATGTTTTCTTTTGTCAGTCTCTCAAGGCCCAACTCCAAGGTTGTACTACTAGGGGAAAATGATTTGTGCATCATCATTTTGGAATAAGATATGGTTAGAAATTCGTAAGACTTCTAGGATGGTCAATAGAACTCAAACTTATGTTTTATCTATAAGGGGCTTTTTGTCACTCCCTCTCTTTGTGCTAAATGTTCTCAAGACAAAATGTCGGTCATGTAACTTACGGAAAAGTGACATTATGCATGACATTTTAGTGTCCACATACTTTATCTTTTTGACAGACGGTTTGGAATCAAATCATAGCAATATTTTATATTCAATACCCTTTTGATATTGTAAATCTTTGTTTAGGAACTTTAGCTAATGAAGTTAACCCATCAATTTTTACAGATATGTTGTTAGATTTATTATTAGCTATAGCCTTTCAGCAAATAACTACTAATTGGAAGTATTCTTTCAATATTTCATTAAAGCTTGGTGTTATAATGTATGTTATCATTATCGATTTAATAATGTTTTTATGACTTCTTCTACTTAAGTTAATAGTGACTTATTTTGGTTACCATTAACAACTTTTATTGATAATAGTAATTAAAAGGTTTCCTTCACTAATTGTACACTATCAAAGAATTTTCAAACCTTAAGACACAAGAATACACTCTGTCCTTTTCTCAATATACATTTTACTCGTTAGCTTGCATTGCTAATATTTGGGTTCTATTTAAAAGGTAAGAGTATTATGCGGTCTTCCATTACTTATTTATAGTTATACCATAATTTGTTCCTCTTTATTTTCACTCCTCCATTAGCTTGCCCTCCCCTTTTTATTGCCATGCTCGTAGGAAAATGACATTCTAAAAGGCCTACCTTATTTTATTTAAATTGCTCTCATATTAAGTATGCCTTGTACAACATGGTTTCCACATGTAATGACATTAGATTGTACTGATGTTTCGGAGGAATTATTTAATTATCTGTTTTTGATGTTGCTAAATAAAACTTTTTATAAAAATCAAATTTTACCAGGGGCAACTGGTGTTCAAAGGCAAAAGGGGCGTTGGCCTACCATCAATGGGGAGGAGGCGAAGGAAATTCGAGCAGCTCATGATAAATCAGCTTACATTTTTTTCTTTGGGTGAGAGATTGATATTAAAACTGGAGAGCTCTGCATATGAGTCAAGCGAGGAAAGTCTCACTCTGCAGGCACAACTGAGGGCAAAGACATCCTAGTGGTGGGGGCATGGGAAAGTATAGCAATGCTAAGTTTGTTTACATGTGGGTGTTTATAGTTCTGGCCCAGTATTGATTTAGCAGAATTTCATACAAGTAATTACTGGCAGCGGAACGCACCAGTGAAGACAAGGAAGAAGTGGGTGGTCACCACCTAAGTGTGGGCTTCATCTCCTTCACTGTCACCCACTGCTTGCTAATGGGCATGCTGGAGGAGGAGTGCGGAATATTTTGAGCCTGACTTTCAGTTTCATATGTTAAAGAAGTATTAAAGAGCAGGTGTTGAAGAGGAAGAGCTCTTCATCTTTCATTAGCTCAGCGACTCATTAGTGATTGCTTTTATAATTTGATTTAATTTTTACCTGAATTACAGGTACATGCATCAATGCAGGATTTTGCAATTATTAAGGAATCACAATTAAGGAATTACAAAAGCCTATGCATGTAGGAATCGCTATAAAATTAGCGATTAACAAACATTCCTTAATTGCAACTCGCAAATTGCGAGTCGCAATTAAGGAATGCCTTTCCATTCATTCCTATGGGCCTGTAGGCCCATAGATATGAATGGGAGATTGCAAGCGCAATTAGCGAATACCAACAGGTACTCGCAAATTGCGCATGCAATTTCAAGGGTGTCAAAAGGACACCCTGTTGTGCCCCTGAAAATGCTCTGTGTACACATGTTGCGCACACATATGCCCCAAGTGTGTGTGTTACCTACAACTTTGAAAAATACACTTTAGTGCATTTTTCAAAGTTTTTGCAAATTACCATCAAGTTCAACTTGATGGAAATGTGCGCCCCCTAGTAGCGAAATCGCTATTCCTAAGTGGTTCTTGCATTGCATTTAAGGAATCGCAAATTGCAATTCCTTAAAAACAATCGCAATTTGAGAAACCACAAATAATTACGAATTCTCAAATTGCGAGTGCCTTGAACCTTGATGCATCACAAATGCCCTTTTTGCGGCCGCAAACGGACGATTGTTGCGAATCGCACCGTTTGCACTCGCAAAAATGGTTGATGCATGTGCCTGTTAGTGCCTTACCCTGCACTGCTTGTTCAATATAAGTAAGCCTCAGGTAACTGCAGCAACAATCACACCATTGGTTGATTGATGTTAATTGTGCTGCAGTTGCCTGATTTAAATGAAAGCCATATACGTCTCTCAGTTATTCTGTTTTCCTTTTCTATCTGTGTTGAGAACACACATTACTGATTGAAAAATAATGTGAATCTGTTTCTCTAACCAAGTTAGATGCTTATGTGAACATGTTAAACCGAAAGTGCAGCTGTACTTGGTTTTTCAATCATTAATGGGAAGTCTCAGCACAGATGTAAGTAACAAGTACAGACTAATGTTAAGAAATGCATGTTTTTCTATTATAGCAATAACCAAACAACAAATAACTGCTTGTGTGATTGTTTCTGCTGTCGTGGATGGCTTATGTTGAATGAGCAAGCCACACAGAATGAAACAACTCCTGAGCCATGGCTCTTTCTGACTAGCAGGAAGAGCATTTAAATGCCTCTTAAGAGAGGAATTGTATTTTCCACAAACACGGTTTTAATAATTTAGAGCCAAAAGAACTCTTTAGCTTAGCTTAGCTTAGCTTCTTTTCATATTAAAGGGGCTAGAGACTAGCATCAGTTAAGATTTTTTATTTAGATATATTTGCAGCCAGATTACTTTACGCCTCACCACATTCATATATCACCAGCTGCCACTGCTTCTTGCTAAAGTAAGGTACTACATTTTCCAACAGCAAGCCTTTTGTGTTTCTTCCTGAGAGTCATTCTCATCTCCCCCCAGGAGGGCAGAAGGCTACCTCGTAGTCAGAAACAGTAAACAGTCACTGGGAAACTTGGGCAACAGAGTGGCAACTTTCTAAAGTTGCAATTTACTTACAAGTTACATTAAATTCTACTTAGGCATTAAGGGCCAGATTTATATTCTGGTGGACGGATTATTCTCTGTTGGCCTGGTGGAGGACTTTACGGCTGCCAGGCAGAGAATACTCCCCCTGCCAGATTTGTAATCTGGTGGGGGGGCCAAGTAGGCGGTCATTTATTAAGGCATTGGCAAAACCCGCTGTCATGGCAGTTCCTGCCAATGCATTTTACTGTTTGATGCAGGGCTGAGTCGGAAGGAAATGTCCTTCCATCTAAATTGGTTTGGCAGACATGTAGCCATTTCTCTGATGGCCCTTACGCCCCAGGGCCTTCGGAGAAGGTTTCTCACGGCGGGGACAGAGTAGCCTCCTCCATGGTTAAATTTAAGGCCCACCCGAAATTAAATTTGGTGGACGGACCATGATGTTGGTGGTGAGGGAGCTTCATTGACATAGGGATGGAGAACCCTTTCCGCCAATATATAAATCAGGCCCTAAGTCGTTTTAATGTAAAAATTCTTTTGATACCTTGAAGTATCAACTTCAGTAGTCCCATTCATAAGTTAGCACAGGTGAGTTGCCAATGGAGATGCTAGCCTTTCTACAGTAAAAACAACAATTTGTTTTTTTTTATTATAAGAACACGTTAAACAAATGTTGTGTTTTGTAATATATAGCACCCTGCCTAAGGGCTCAATAGACCTACTTTATGTTATGTCATGCAGATTTGTTGAGTGCACTATTACGCAGGTGTAAGTCTTGGCACACCTACGGCCTGTTGGGACTTCTCAAAAACCCAGGTCTAAAGCTTCTTGCGGAATTCAAGATGTGAGGAGGCTTCCATTATGTGCAGCGGCAGATTATTCCATGCTTTAGGAGCGATGCAGGAGAAGGCTTGACCTCCGTATCTGGTTTTCCTTATGCGTGGGATTTATGCAAGTAGGAATCCGCATGAGGAGAGGTGTCTGGTGGGTTTGGGAAAGCTGACGTGATTGTTGAGATATGCTGGGCCAGTCTTATGTAGTGCCTTGAAAGTGTGGGTGAGAAGTTTGAATTGTGCTCATTTGCGAATGGGGAGTCAGTGGCGCTCCTTCAGGCGTGGTGTGATGTGAGTGCAGTGTGGGAGGATGAGAATGATTCTGGCTACCGAATACTAACTGGTCTGCAGCATTCTGATGAGTTTATTGTTGAGACCCGCATATAGTGTATTCCTGTAGTCCAGTTTGCTTGTGACCAGGGCATGTGTGATAGTTTTAAGGATGTGGATTGGAAGCCATTTGAAAATCTTCCTCAGCATCTTCAAGGTATGGAAACATGAGGCGATGACTGCATTGAATTGGGCAGCCTTGTTGAGTTTGCTGTTATTGATGATCCAGAGTTTCTTGTGTGGTGGGGATGGGTGTCGGTCCTAGCTCTGTTGGCCACCAGGTGGAGTCCCATGGCAATATGTTCTTCCCGAACATCACAATTTCAGTCTTGTCGGGATTCAGCTTTAATCAGTTGATCTTCATCCAGTGAGCGATTTCAGTCATGCAGGCATCTAACTTGATCAGGGCACTAGGTGTCTTGTCCGTGAGGAAGAGAATGAGTTGCATGTCATTGGCATAGGAGAGGATGTTGATGTAGCCAGAGGGGATGATGCTGGTTAGAGGGATCATTATGAATTGAAAAGGTTTGGGCTCAGGGAGGATCCTTGTGGAACTCCGTAGATGAGGTTGCAGGCATCCGATGTGACCAAAACTTGTCTACTAGGCAGAGCCAAACATTGTCAAGAAATTCAATGGCTAAAGAGGGCTAATCCAACACCCAGTTATATGTATGCTGTTATGAAGGGCTGACCCAATATGTGCATGACACTTTGTCTTTTTCAGTAACAAGATTTTTTTTTAGATAAAACATGAGGCTGGTGATACAGCTAAAACAGTCTCATGGTTAAACTTAAAACACACAGAAATAGAGCATAGAGAGCAGGAATGCAGTGGGGCATTGGCTCACACGCATAAGACAAAAAGCACTGGTCAACAGCATCCCAATCTTCCATGAAAGACACCGAACAAGTGTAGTACTGCAGTGCCAGCCAGTGCAAGCTTCCTTCAAACACATGGAACAAATGTGGTAATGCCTGGCTACCAAAGCTTCATTCAAAGACATGGAACAAGTGTGGTACTTTGAAGTTTTCTAAGTTTATGTTTAAAAACTATCACTTTTAATGAATGCCTCTCAATGCAGTGATATAATCTCATGTACAAGGCCAAATGCTTATTAAAGAAATATACTTTTTTTTTAAATGTTGAAGACACTTTCATCTTTACATAATATTCAGTGGCGTAGCTAGGTATGTCTCTGTTGTTGCTTAAAAGCCAGGGGAGGGAGGGTGGTGGTGAGATTTCCTCAAGTAAGAGCGGGTGGCCACTGCACCCAAAACTTGTGCTGCCTGGGGCAGATTGCCCACCCGTGCCCCCCACACTCCCTTGCTACACCACTGATAATATTTGTTACACAGTTTCCATGCCAAAGCCTTCTATGGCTCATCTCATGCCAGGGTTCTTAGAGCCAAGATGGACCTTGGCTCTGCTCCCCGTTACTTTGTTGGCTCGGTCACCTCTGTTACAGCACTGCATATAACAATTACTAGAGGTCCCTCTCTTAATATCTTGCTCAGGGGAGCAACATCTTGTTTTCTGAGAATCTGCATGGTTTCCATGGGTCTCAGAAAGATACCCATTCCTACTTCTGGTTTTAATAGGGAATACTTGTGCATTAGTGACACCAGCAAGTTGTTTTGAAGTTACTTGTGCATTTCTGTAAAACAAATTACAAAAAAGCAACTCTCAAATACTTCATTTTCCTAGTTCCAGCACACTGTCTTAAGTAAGTCTATGTTCTTTTAGTAACTGCCATTTTCTTTCCTCCACCCATCAGGCTAAAAGCAGTGATTACTGTGACTTTCTTGTCTTCGGAAGCCACACAACAGCATGGTCATAACTTCTTCTTGGACCTTTGCTATCGGCAGGCAGTCAGGGCTGAGTGTCGCACTCTGCATTTACAAAAGTGAGCATGTGTACTGCTCAGCCAGTCAGTGCACGCACAATCAGGTTTTTCGCAGTTCCTCCACTGGTGCTTTAGTGGATTCTGCTCCTCAGGCTCTGACTGCTGCAGGTGAGGGAAGGCTGAGGGAGTTAACAGCAAGCTCCCAGAGCTGTAAAAGTTCATATGGCCCTAGCAGGCAGTGGAGCTGGAACGATTTTCAGACTGAGTATGCTACCATATATAGGATTCTGAAAAATCCAAGTATTACACAAAGATCAAGTGACCCAATTAAGCCATACCCATTCAGCAGGCAGGAAGTAAGGGTGTAGTATGTAGCTGGTGTTGCATTTAGGTGATTCTGTCACAAATATATTACTAAAGCATGATGTGGCAGCACACTGTAATTTAAAGACAACATTTTCCGTTGAGATGACCTCTAAATGTGCACAGACATACAGTTTTACTGATACAACTATATTGCACACAAATTATATAATGTGCTGAAATCATGTTTTAACGAATATTTGTAATTTGTGCGTCACCAAGTATCATGATTTGTTTTGATGATATCTAAATCTTTGTTGTCATCACATTTCAAAACACGCTCAAATTACTTAAATTATGCTTGCCTAATTGTTTATTTATTTTGAAATATTTGTGCAATTCATTTATTGGTATTTACATTTTATACTGTGAGCTAGGAGGAAAAAATATTCTACAGCCTTTCCTTTAACACCAGCAAGATAGCCACGTAGTTTACTTTACAAAATTCTCAATGGAAAGAAAAGTAAACACTCCTTGCTCAAACAATAGGCAACAATTTGTCAGAAGACTAGACTGATATTTGACCTCTGTCTCTGAATGCACAGCAAATGTACCATTTTAAAAACAACATGTAAAGTCATGTTCAATGCTCGTTCACCTTCGGAACTCCTGCATGTGGTGCATTATGGGGTGCTGCAATCCTACTTCCAACCCCTAGACTAGCAGGTACCCTCTAAGGCTTAAGGGGCTGTTGTAGTTGGTCCCCTCCCACCTCTGAGCCTGGGGGTATTGCACCAGGTGCACCACTGGTAGCAACGTCCTTGGCTCCAATACCTTTGGGTCCACTTTGCCCTATATAAAACTGCAAAATTGAAGAAAGGACCACCTCATATCTACTACGACCTCGTGTATGCACATGAGTATTGTTGTCTGTCTTTTATTTCCTCTACTACTGACGTTGTGGAAAAAAAATCCAAGCCTTCAAATTGGCATATGCAATACAGTCTATTGGAACCAGCAACAACGTTACTTACGATGGTCAGAAAACACAAGGAGGTCCATGAATTGACACTTTCTGTGTTGGCCACTACAAATCGGAAGAAGAACCAGAGGTGTAGCATCTCCTGAGACAATGAATATGGACAGCAGCAGAGAGCTGACCACAAAAGAATGCTTGGAATTCGTCGCAAGACAATGAGTGGCTAGAGACAGGCCAGGAAAAGACAGAGACAGGCCTATATAGCATGTAACTGCATACCTTGAGGTGACTTTGTGGGAGAGTCGAGGGATGGACTGACCAGATTGGCCCATTGATTTTCTGTAAATCTTGCTGACCAGCTAAGCCTCCGACTTCTCTCCTGCCCCTCGTACACCTACTGACTGAGGTATCACAGAACTCTCTAGAAAGGCTACCCGGCTTATTCTATTGAGCACTCTTTCGAGGAGGCAACGCCTTAGAACCTTTCTTACCAGAGGACAGAGTCCTGTAGGGTGACAGGGAGTTAGCTTCACCTATTTATAGATTAGCGTTAGCAACTGGGCTGAATTTGTATAAGGCAATCCCTATCTACATAGTCTGTGGCGCCTTAGACAATTACATTTCTGAGGAAGAAATACAGAAAACAATTGAAGATAAGCAACCCGAAACGTCACTGGAGAAGATTTGATAGTTACAGAGTTCTACATGATAAACAAATGGAAACCAACTTAAAAAATTTGAAATTAGAAAGTGCCCTAAAACCTGAATTTAAAAGAGCAGTTAGCCCTCACACAAAAACATGGAAAGGATCTAATGACAAACAGCATCCATTTTATCCAAGATCGTTTTTTACATAAATGCACATTTTAATCAGATAATTTTTGTACCTCATGTGTTGCAACTTCCAAGGCCTTTCTGCTGTAGTTTCGCTGCATAGACGGTTCTTATTCATTTATGTGACGTGATATTTTTAACATGTTTCATATTTTGTTCGAACATCTCCAGATGGCAGAAGCACAGAAGATGCTGGATGCATTCTTAAACATGGGATAGTGCTTACGTGTCAAGGTAATTACGTACATATTTCTGATTTGCTAAACAGATTTTACTTACGATCATACCATGATAATGTAGCTGTTTTACTAATTTGTTAAGCAAGAATTTTGCATAAGAAGCCCTTGATTCGGGGGAGGGGGGGCGGGGCAGAAAGGGGGGAGAAAGATTTTTGAGAGATTTTAAGAAGACTTTCCTGTTCTACTAAGGATACTATCTAATTTTCTTTCTGATGTTGCTGCTCATTTGAAACTTAGAAAGATTTCTGATTCAACTACTCTGTATAACTCTGCATAAAGGCCTTCTTGGCATTTATTCTGTATTTGCTTGATTTGTATATTTTTGTAATAAAACCCTTTAACTTTTCACTGATCGAGAACTCAATTATTGAGTGTCCCCAGTTGCTTGTTTTATTACTCTACTAAACTGTTGTTGGGGAGGGTGCTTTTTGTGCAATTATTTTCAGTGGGAGAATGGGCTGAGGTAAAATATGGGTGTTTCTGAATTTTGAGGTGTACTGAATATTGGAGCACAGTTTTGTTACCACAGATATATTCCAGTTAAAGACACATGTTGTTACTTAACACTGATGTTAAGCTTTTTGCCACAGTTCTAGCCAACTGGCTGAGGACAGTAATCTTACCCCTGCGCTAGCAAATGCAAGGAGAATTTGTGCCAGGCCACTCCCCTGACAACATGAGGTCTTTGCTCCATGCATTGTAGCAGGTACGTAAGGATCAGGTCGGGATGACAAATTCACACTCTCTCGGGACATTGAAAAAGCTTTTGACTGTGTTGAATGGAGTACCTGTTTCAACCAATACACAGAGCAGGCTTCGGCAACAATTTTCTACCCATGGTCAAATGCCTCTATTTAAACCCAAAGGCAAGAATCACCTGTGGGGTATTGATGTCACAACCCTTGCCCATTAAATATTGTGCCAGGCAGAGTTTTCCACACTCCCATCTGTTGTTTCTTCAGGGTCTGGAGTTGCTGGCAGAAGCTTTATGGCACTGGGACAATATTAAAGGTATCATCACTTCTGCAGGTACACAGAAGATCTTCATCTATGCAGACGACATCCTACTCACACTGGCCCAACCGATCTCTTCAATCACGAGCCTAATGGACTTGATTGGTACTTTCTGTGCTTTCTAAGGATCAATTTGTGTCAAATTTCAAAATTCTGGTGATTACAACTTCTACAGGGAGAGCGTCTGTAGGTGACTTAAACTTCAAGTGGACCCCCACTAATCTGCAGTAAATAGGAATATTGGTCAATCCGGATACGAAAAACATGGTGCTGTACAATCTCCACCTACTGATGCAAAGAATGCCTCTGGATTGTATCAGATGGTCCCATCTATGACTGTCCGTCTGTGGGTGACGGCAAATAATCCATATGAACATAGCTCCCAGATTGAACAAGGCGTTTCCTACTCAGTTAATTAAATCGCCAAAAAAGATTCAGAAAACCCCACATGATGACATCAGCCATTTTGCATGGGACTTTAGATGGAGAGGTTGAAAGCCTCAAAATTGAACACAAAAACCACAGTGGAGATCTTTGGATGCACTCTTATTATTCAGTTAATGGTATGATTTTCATTGGTGATAGAAGCAATGTGGGTGGCCCTGGGAAAAAAAACCTTCTGAATTGCTCCAAAACAGTTAACATACATTATCCCGATCCTGAGAAGCGGCCCAACCCTATGAATCCCTATCATGCATCTCCACATACCTCACATGGTACACTCGTCACAGGAAACTCTATCAATGGCCACATTCATGCAGCCACCTGTTTGGAGAAATATGAATTATACCTGCGACTGAACGATCGATGTGGAGACTCAGTGCTTGGTTTCTGCAGATGCAGGAATTTCTGGACTTTCTCGCCCAAGAAGTGGGGGTTACTTTGACCTGAATTGCTGCACCTTGGACTCTGCAAGAAACTTGTGGCTGGCTGGTAAAGCTGTTTTGAGAGAGGCTGCGAGATCCTACATGAGGAGCCAGGAGTGGGCTCAGTGGCAGCGGATTATCAAACTAAAATCCAGTATCCTTGGATTGTAGCGCCAGGGCTACGCTAATATGAATGGTGAGGATTTACACTGACTAGCTCTGAAGGGGAAGTCACTCCAGCAGCTGGCACTTCAGGAGACCTCAACACATAGGGACTATAAGTGGGGGGACAGGTCAGGCAAGCTCTTGTATTAGTTGGTGACGTGGGAGCTGGCCTCCCCGATTGTCCCCTCTATTCAGTCCGCAGTGGGGGTGGCAGTGAAAACCGCTGAGGATATAGCAGCTGTGTTTGCAGCATATTATAGGGATCCATATGCTCCCAGAGAGAGGCTTCATCCGGAGGCGGCCTGTCCTTTAGTATTCGATATCCTGGTGCCTGGTGTCTGTGAGTGACGGCAGCCTTAGACCACCCTTTTAAAGCGAAAGAGTTCACGCTGGCTCTCCGGGACATGAACTTGGGAAAACCCTGGGCCCAGATGGGTTCCCACTGAATACTATAAACACTTCTAGACCCTCCTGATGCCTCGCCTTCTTGGCCCTTATGAGGAGGTGGTATACAAGGCACGCACATTGTGGTCCTACTTAATTCCGGCCAACATTTTGATGGGTGTGCGTCATATCACCGAATTTCGCTTACTCACTCTGACGTGAAATTCTTCATGAAAATGCTGGTGAACCAGAGGCTCATGGTCATCTCACAACAGGTCAACTCAGATCAATAAGGGTTTATGCGCCATAAGAGTACGAGGTACTGCCTCCGCAGGGTCCCAATAGCACTTGTCTGTCTTTCTCTGCTGGGGGATCCCTTCATTTGGATTTTGAGAAGGCTGTTGATTCTGGAGGAGATATTAATCAGGCTGGTTTTGGGCCCTGGGTTCTGGACATTAGTGTGGGTGCCCTACTATAACCCCGAAGGCCCATATATGGGTCAACAGCACCTTGTTTGCCCATTTCATGATTGGTCGGGGCACCCACCAGGGATGGCTACTGTCACCACTTTTTTTTGCTCTGGCGATCGAGCCACTGGCAGTGTGGATTCACTGTGATGCTCAGGTTCGGTGATCTGATTAGTGGGTGGCGACGGAGGACCGCATTGCACTCTACGTGGATGATGGGCTTCTGTATATCTCTTGCCGTCGCTTACAATTCCTGGGATGCTGCAGATCCGTGGTCTATATGTGGATGCATAGGGCTTACCATTTTCTTGCCTAAATCTGTCTTGGTCCTCTTGAAGGGGCCTATGATTGACGAGGAGAGGTCAGCGTGGCTTACGGTGTGCAGACTGAGGTTCCGATATTCAGGAATGTATGGAGCCCTGGAGCCAGATTTAACTTGGACCTTAAATATTCATCCCTTGTGGTCCAACTTAACGACACACCTCACCAGAATGGCTAGGTTGCCTATTAATGTCTTGGGCCGCACCGCTCTGTTCAAGATGATTGCCCTCCCCCGTTTGCTCTAACATTACAAAACTATCCCTTGCTATTGCCGCAATCCTGGTGGCGCCAGCTGATTGCCAAAATCCGGGCCGTTTTGTGGCTTAACCAACATCCCTCAATAGCGTATGGGAAATGCGCTCAATCCACTTATTATGGGAGGCTGAGGATGGCTGGGGATGGCGGACGTGTGCATTTACCTTTGGGCGGCGCACCTGCCGGTGGTCACTGAATTGTTGAGTGGGGTGTGGGGCGATCTGGCGTTTTAGTTGGAAGTGGCTGGGATAGCCCTGGACGGGATGGAAGGGTTGCTGTTTGGCCCTCCTATTCCATCTCAGTTTCTATGAGTATAACATGACGGTGGACTGCCTGAAATTCGAAATTACGCTTGCAGCCACATTCTGGGTAGGCAGTAGTTACCTCCTCATTAGAAGAGTTTTGTGGGTAGGAGAAGATTGGGACTCCAAGGTGGGAGACGCCTGGCAGGGAGCCCCCCTTCAGTCCTAACAGGTGCTGCAGAAAGAGGTTGGGCTGCACAGGTCTCAGTTTTTAGAACATAGCAAGCAAAAACAATAACTTCTCCAAAATCTACATATAACAAAAACTATATGTTTATGATATGCAAACGCCATAAATCAGACCAGTAATTTTTATAGTTTATTCAGCTTGGATACAAAAATATATATATTTTTTTTTTTTATCGAAAGTTATAGTACATGTAGTTACTTAATTAGATATACATGATTCGTGAGCACCTACATCAAGGAGCAAACAATATAAATATTCAATCTAGTACAGCACAAAAACACTAAATTTATGACCGATTACAATACAGTGATAACAAAAAAAATCATACATCAAAAAACTATACGAGACAATAATCACATAACAAACATCAAAGAACACGAAAAATCAAAAAAGATAAAAATTGTTGCTCACTGTGCTAACTTTTCTAGTGTAATGAGTATTTGAACCATATGAATAGAAATGCACCATATAAAATATTTTTGCGTCCAAGATGAATAAACTATCAAAATTACTGGGCTGATTTATGGCTTTTGCATATCATAAACATATAGTTTTTGTTATATGAAGTTTTTGGAGAAGGTATTGTTTTTGCTTGCTATGTTCAATTTCCCTGCCCTCTTCTCCAAATATATCCAGTTAGGCAGGGACCCTCTTTGTGCTTTTGAAGTTTTCTCCGTTTTTCCTAAACTTGCAATTGCGACATGCCGTGGGGCAATACTGTAGTTCCTAGAGGAATGTTACTGAGTGTAGCCCCCTGGAGTCCCAGATACTTATGGGACCCATTGCAGAGAAGAGGATTTCACAAAATTACAAATTCCTTATAGCTCATTCCCCAGACGTATTTGTGTCCCTCAAGACCAGATGGGAACAGTGGATGGGGCCCCCTGGATAATTCTGATTGGAGGGATGCTTACATGGCACCGAGAGCGCACGATATCTCCTCAGGGCTCCGGCTCATTCTGCTCAATTACCTGCATATGACCTACAAAAGGCCAGAGCAGCTTTGGCGCGCAGGCGTGCTAGAGTTATATTGGAGTAATATTGCTGTTTCAGGCACAATTAGGGACCCACTTGGTGACCTTACAGTTCTCCTCAAATATTATCCTCAACCCCATAACTCCAGTGTCACCTGCTTCTACTTAGACCCAACACAGAGCCCTCCATATTTACCAGTATATTCCCCTTGCAAAAGTGAGACCCCGCAGTTCACTGGCATGATGGAAGTGCAGCCCAGTCTGCTAGACTGACCTATTGGAAGCAATGGTTCATCCTTATATGATACGACAGACAGAACGGTACATCACCCTACAGAGCCACCCTGCAGATATCAAGAAACTGGATTGAATTGTACCATACCAGGTAGAGACCTTACCTACTCACTGCGTGACTTCCGTATTGCACCGACCCTTAATACCTCAATTAACGCGGCTGTTAAATAGGCTATCCTGATATCCCTTCTTATGCTAGGTTGTCCTTAAAACAACTACACCGCGGAGAACAACAATGTGCAGGGAGCCCAGAATGGCCACCAATGACGTAGGATAGAGGGAAGTCACTAACAAAAGAGGTAAAAGGAGCTTGCCTGCCGTCAGCAACATTTATTTGACTTATTTAATGCAATTTTATATAGCACACACTTTACCCAAAGGTATCAAAGCGCTTTACAATAGAACCAAGTAAGTTACATAAGGTACTCGTGATGGAATTTACATATTACCAAGTAACATATATGATTATAAAAATGAAAAGTGGCATAATTAGGGTAACACAAGTACAGAATACATATTTACAAAATTGAGATGCCATGAATGCCATGTGGCCGTGAGGGTCATGACCTGGGTTGGATTATTCCTGGAAGAGAAGAGTTTAAAGATCTGTTTTGAAAATCTGGAAAGTAGTGGTGGTCTGGAGGTTTGGAGGTAGCCGCATTACCTAGTAAGGATTGCACCATAAATCTTTCCCTTTTGAAAGTAGGAGGTTCGAGCAGTACGTTTTCAACATTGTGTGAAGGTCTGGAGCTGCCTGATATTTGAGTTTATTTGCCTGGTAGCAAGGGGTGGAAGTGTGTATGGTTTTATGGGCGATACAGGCAGTCTTGTAAATTGACCTATCTTCGATGGGAAGCCAGCGAAGAGAAAAAAGTATGGGTGTGATGTGATCATTTCTTTCAGCCCCATATACCAAAAATATCGCTAAATGGACGATGGATTTTAGAGGGAAAGGTGGGTTTTGGGGAGACCAGCAAAGAGAGAGTTGCAGTAGTCCAATCTGACAAGAACCAGTGATTGGACCAAAGTTTTTAGGTCTTGCTCAGGAAAGAAAAGCCTATCCGCACAAAGAAGGCACAATTAGTATCTTGCGTTCTTGGCAATGGTACTGATATGGGAATGTAGTTTGAGTCTTTTGTCTAGGATGTTGCCTAGGGATTTTGCAATGTCAATAAAGGTAGGTTTGTTGTTAAGTATGGTCAAATTGTCCATCCATGATTGACTGAACAGGAGGAGGCGAGAGTGAGGTAGAGAGAAGAAGGAATTCTGTTTTGGAGGGATTCAGAATTAGTTGATGAGTTGACATTCAGTTTTGGATGTCAACTCATCCAGTTTTGGATGAAGCTGATACTATTGTTGAGGGCTGAAATGTTGTGTGCGGAAGACAACTTTAGATAGATTTGGGTGTCTTCAGCATAGAGGTGATAATGAATCCCAGATTTTTTAGGAGATTTCCTAGCAGTTCCATGAAAACATTGAGCTGGGTTGGCATGAAAATTGTGCCTTGAGGGACGCCTTGTTCCCCAGCCATTGATGTAGAAAGACAGGTTGCTATTTTGATCATCTGTGATCTGCTCGAGAGATATGATTCAAACCATTTGAGCACTGTGCCTTCAAAACCCATTCTTTGATTTGATATGTTCAGAAGAATGTTGTGACTAGCAGTGTCAAAGGCTGCGTATAGATCCAGAAGGATCAGGAGACATGACTCACCAGAGTCAAGTACTCGCAGGGCATCATGAATCACTTGTAGCATGGCTGTTTCTGTGCTGCTGCCTTAAGTGACTCCAGATTGGAATTCGGCAAGAAGGATGTTGTCCTTGATATGTTGGGAGAGTTGCTCCGATCACAACTTTCCGTAATATAAGCAAGAAAAGGGAGGTTGGTGATCACAACAGCAAAGGGTTTCTTTAGAAGTGGGGTAACCTGTCCTGTTTTGAGGGCAACAGGAAGGGAGGAAGAGGTTAACCAGACTGGTCCAGTAGGGGAGCATGTAGGAGTAGAAGTCATTGGCAACATCATCAGGGATGGGGTCAATAGAATGGTTTGAAGGGTTTGTTTCCAGAATGTTTTTGAGGAGGGCATCTTCGGTGATGATGTCAAAGTTCTGCATTAAGCCTATGGATTTGCGGTCCACCAGAGGGGTACAATGACTGACACAATCAACGAGCGATTTCATTTATTTGATGAAGAATAGTGCGAATTCTGTAGCCTTCTTGGGATGGTCTAAACATTTGATGGTGAGGAAGAGTTGCTGGTATTTTTGATAAGGTCAAATAGCTTTTTAGTTCTGTTCTTGGAGGAGTCAAGGAGGGTTCTAAAGTGAGTCGCTTTTCCACTAAAGATGTGATTATGATAGCGCGATCTTGCGTGACGTAGATTAGAGAGATTATTAATGGAAGGAGATTGTCTACATTTGTTCTCCAGGTACCTCACATTCTTTCTTTATTCATAGAGGGATTTATTGAACCATGGTGCAGAAGGAGTGGTCCTTTTCTTTTTGCTTTCTCATGGAGCAAAAGCGCTAATCACAACTGAAAGACTGGTGAGACTTTAAGAGGTTGAATCACTGACGGCAGAGTTGGGGTCTAGGACTGGAAGTGCCCTCATACCTGTGTTGCAAAACATGTCAAGGCTGATGGTTTTGGTGTTGTGGAACCGGGTAGTAGTCCTTTTAGTTTCGCCAAGGGTAACAGAATGAGTTAGGTGCAGTGAAGAGGGAATGAGGAATAGGTCAGACCAGTCTACTGGTATGGGATCAACATCAGTTAGCACATCTTCTTTGGAGATAATACGGTCAAGCGTGGAGCCCTTGGAGTGTGTTGGCTTTGTGCTATGTCGAACAAGATCATTTCCTAAGAGAAATGTGGCAAGCCTGTTGGCAACTGAATCTTCCAAAATGCCCCAGTGAAAATTAAAGTCTCCAAGAAAGATCACTTTGTCGCTTTATGAGTGTTGGTCACTAGAAAAGTCAGTGAATTCCTCCATGAAGGCAGAGCAGTCACCTGGGGGGTGATAAATGGCATGAAATCTGAGATGGGACCTTTGCTGTACTTGAAGTTCCAGAGAAGGCATTCGAAGGTGCAGAAAGAGCTGCTGGGAAAATTCTTGAATTGAAGGGAGTTTCTGAAGACAACTATCACCGTCCCCCAACTTTGTCCTCTCTATCATTTCTGATAATGGAATAGTCCGTGGGTAAGTAGTATTAGAGGTGTCATTGAAGCAGGTCTCAGTGAAGAAAAGTAAATCAAGATTGTAAAGGTTGATAAAGTCTGAATTTTCCAGCTTGTGTTTATTTGCAGATTTACAGTTGTGAAGCAAACAGCTCAGATCTGATATGACTGTTTTGGTGAAGGGGTGTCAGGTCCTTTAGGAGTGATAGGGATAATGTTTCTGACTGTTGGTGCCTTGGTTGAAAATGGCTAGTGTTTGGTTTGGGCCCAGGAGATCGTCGGTATAGTGCAATGATTATTATTGGATGGAGAGGAGAAGGTGTTGGGGTTAGAAGTATTGTAGCTAGCCAATAAATTGGAAATGTCTGTTGGGGACAGCTTTTTTGGGGCGTGGGAGAAGGGTATTCCTCTGGATAAGGCGTTTGAGTTAATGAGCATTCACCAGGGGTAATAGGGAGTTGGGCAAAGTGGACATTTTAGAACTTAGGTGGGAGATGGTAGCTTCAAGCTGGGTGATTGAGGAGATGAGGTGTCCTTGTTTATTTTCGAAGAAGAGCTAAGCACGGAATGTTATGTTGCTTGATGGGTTCTGAAGAGAGTTCAACTTGAGAGGGAGAGCAAGGGGGTGGGAGAGATTTGCTGGGGTATTGGATTATAGAATGGAGGCAGACTCATCAAGTGGTGTTGATTAGTAGTAATAATAGGTGCAGCTGTGGTGGAGAGAAAAGTATATGAGCATACATTGAAAGAAATAGAAGTATTGAGTTCTAAATGAGGAGGAGAAGGGTGAGGGTTGTGGTGGGAGGAAAGTAGGAGGGGAGGGGATAGAAGGGAGTCAAAGAAAGGCAGGGGGTTGGGAGGTGAAAAGAGGAAGAGGTGGAGAGGGCATGTGGGCTGGCAAAGTGAGTGTATGGGGGCTGTATACATGCACAATTAGGAAAATTGACCAGGAGGGTAGATGTAGAAAGTGTACGGTTCTTCTAGGCTAGAGGAACGGGGAAGGAAAAGGTAGAGGTTGCTATAGGAGGGTAATGAGACGAGCAGCAGTCCTGGAATGAGGGGGTTGAAGAGAGATGTATGGGGTTTGCGAAGGACTCAGGTTAAAGGTAGAGGAAGCGGGGGAAGGAGCTGGCCCGGACTGGCCATTGCGGGCACCAGACAATCCCCCGGTACGCCGCACGGGTGGGGGCCGGTTTGGGGCCCTGGGGGCCGTTTTGTTACAGGGCCGTTTTAGCAGCATAGCCAGTTTGGGTTCTCAGTCCGGCCCTGGGAAGGAGGGTGGGGTGGATAAGCAAGAAGATCGTGTGGTGGAGAAGTCGCTCTGTGAGCTGGAAAGTCTGGCTGCTGGAAAAAAAGAATTGGATAAGGGGGTGGTTAAGCTGGTAGGGCGCAGGTTTCTTCGGAGTCCCAGGATGGTATGGAGGGGTAAATGAGAGTGCTGGCCATTGGCCGGGCTGCAGTGTTGAGGATAACATTACAGTTGTAGAAGGAGAAATTGGGAGGAGGGGAAGCAGGGGTGAAGGGGGGTATCGGGTCTGCCAGAGGGGAGGCCTGTTTCTCCTGGGAGAGCTGCCTTCTGGTGTCCTGGTGGCTAGGGGGAGAAGAGATTGAATTGAAGGAGGAGTCAGATGGAGAGATCGAAGCCCCAGGGATGGTGAGCAGGGTTGGAAACAGGTGGTCGAAAAGAGAGAGACGAGTTGTTAAAGAGTGAGATAGTGAGTAATCCATTGAAGCCAGCTGAAGGTGAAATTTTTAGTTGGTGCCAATGTGTGATTGAGGAGGAGGAAGTAATGTTAAAGGAGTTATTGAAAATAGTGGCCTGGGATGAGATGTTATTGGTGAAGAAACTGAGGTCAGTTTTGAGCCTTCTATATGGACCGCTATGGTATTGATCAACGAAAAGGGAATCAGGAAATTGTTCAAGGGTGTTATGTGTGAACCTTGTTTCCGGTGCTTTGTCCAAATTGGGAGGGTAAATGATCTTGAAGCAGTTGGCTCCAGTTTTCACTCGTTTGGTCGACATAGTTAAGAACTGGAGAGGATGAAATGGGGATGGTAAGGGGAAGGGGTGAGCTCCACGTGTATGGTGACAGAGTGCAGAAGGAGGAGATGGTACATAATTTGTGGGATCCTTAAGTAATAACAATGAAAAGAGAGGCCAGAGTGAGGAATAGTATACCAGTTGAAGGTAGATGCACGTTGACGCAGCTGACCTCCGGGGAAAGATGTGTACCAGTTGAAGGTAGAGGCACGTTGACGCAGCTGACCTCTGGCAGTGTAGGATGGGTCTGGTGGGGTCATAGCTTTTAGAGATTTGCTGTAGCAAGTTAAAATAGACCAGGTAGTGCTTCCACTGTTTCTATGACTGGCCTCAATGGGGAGAAGACTGGTCCTTCCACAGCTTCAATATCTTGCATTAGGGTAAGGAGAGTAGTGAACAACCGGGTTTTCTTAGAACCCAGCGGTGCCAGGGACACACCCAAAGTCTTCGGATTCACCTGTCTTGGCATACAGAGACACGGAATACTTCTAGGTGGCGTCAGAGATCAAATTTATTAGCTGCAGCTAGTAACAGTAAACCAATCAATACAACACGGTGTACAACTCAGGAGACTGCTCAATTTTCGTAGAGCAAGACTTCATTTTTTATGCAATTTTCGATTAATTACGAATGCACACCCACTGCGACAAATTCTGACCAATGAAATACAGTTCACATACATTATCACATTCCAAAAAGCTCACTTTACATCGTACCAACCCACAAGTTAATTATTAGGAATGTCCCAAATTCAGTTTCCACAAATCGGACATACCCCTAATTGAAAGCACTACCCATGTAATGAAAAGTCGTAAAAAAAAGAAACAATTCAGATGTTGAGTAGGATAAGATATGTGCAAGGAACTAAAAGTTAACGATATCCTGAACATTGATTGGTATTTTCAGACAACGATCAGCTAGGAAAATTGGCCTTGCAAAGGGTCAGTTTCAGGTGACGGGGTCAGCATCTTTGCAGTTCACTCGTAAATCGAAAAGGGCTTGTTAATGCTTACATGAACAACGAGGCCCATGCAACTTTGTTCGTTCGTTTACCTCTACGGCCTACGTGAGGGCAACACAAAATGGCGTCATGAACAACGCAAACATAATGGAGTCCGGTCCCGAAAACCACGGAACCTCAGACCCTCCTTTTGCCATTACGTAGGCAATAACCTAAACTCACGTCAATCTGAATCCAGGTCTATATCTATTCTCATCAGGTCATCAAGGTGTTGCTGTAACATCATCTTATTATCCTTCACTTTTCTCGGGACAGGTCTTTTCACACAGATCGTAGCACAAAGGCCACAAATGGCGGGACCACACTGGATGCATAAGCAACACGAGAAAAGGATTGCTAAAGCCATACCAAGAAACATCAGAATCTTTCATCCCCATTTGGACAGTAATTCCCAAAACCATCCTATCAACGACCAGCTCCCTTCGTCTGCATGTATAGACTCAGCGGACTTATGCAACTTCAAGATGGCTTGGTATACTGTCGGGGCATTATCTGGTATGAAAACGCAGCAACTAGACCCGATCAATTTACATACTCCAGCTCTATCTGCAAGTATAATATCTAAAGCAAAGCGGTTCTGTAATGTCATAAGGCAATTCGCTTGAAGCTCAGCGGTAATATTGCTAAGGGCACCTGCAGTCTCATTTATAGTGGCCTCGACCACTCTCGTAAGCTCAGTATGTATGTAGGGTGGAGCAAAAATGCCACATAACATGTGCCTGAAAAATCACAAGGCAACCATGTATATGCTCTATCATAATAAACAAAATACGTGCCTTTGGCTGGCATGAACGGTGGAGATTTCTGGGACGTATAGACATAGGTGTGAACACATACACTGAGCTGAGCTCTCGGATTCTGACCATTACCTTGCAGACAAAAATGACCTCGGTGGGGTACAATCCAAATAGGAGGAGACCTTTTCTGTCTCTCTTTTTCTGTCAGACTAATACTATATCTCGTCTTGTTCCAACCAACATATGCTCGTAACTCATCTTTAGGGATAGCATTATACGCATCAATATCTCTGACCATATCTACTATTCCCTGTATCAAGGCATTATTATTCGTATTATCTTTGACGGAACGTACAGGAGCTGCCTCATTTGCATAGATAAACATTGATTGCAGTGCCCATACTGACCCATTAGGCGAAAAAGGCAAAACCAAATATGGCATTCCCTTATCTGTCGTATGTGGCATAAGACCACAAACCCAACAATTTTGGTATTTACTACTAGCTGATGTTGATGCAACATCTGTATAAACGAATTGTTCACAAATTCTAATCTTCGTGTCTGTTCATGTTCAGGCAACGTATGAAACTCATGTGGGGAAACAGTAGAAAAAGAAAGGATAGGTTGGGAGGTAGATGCAAGCGTCTGTTGTGAAACATAGATAATCCAACCCACACAAGCTAACGTAATATTCAAAAGTATTAGAAAACACAGTATTAAAAAACATTTGCTACTAATCAATGTACACATTTTTGCTCAAAATCAGTTCTCTCAACACCCTTATCAGACTCAAAAGACTCCATCCTCTAACGTGCTGCTCACGACTATTACCTTCTTCACTTAAGTGTGCGTCAAGATCGTACTAACGACCATGAACCACAGACCTTGTGTCAATACGCGGCTCACCCCTTAAGGCTGTACCGCGACCCTGCAGCTGAGCCCGGATGGTGACTTGAAAAAGTAAAAAAAAGTCTCTTGATCTGACAAGGTGTAATTCACTACATGAAAAAATTCAATTTTTATTTGTCCATAGGTTCAGTCTTTCTCGATCTTAGATTGTAGCGCTCTTTACCAGGCACGGTTTGTTCTTGAAAAAGGACCTCCGGATTCGTTGTGTTGAGTCTCAGATGGGAAGGCACAGCAGCTTGCAGAATGTCATCATCCTCGCGTTCTGACTGAGTCCATGTCAAATGTGCATCACTAAAAGGTACGAATCTAGGAATCCTTTCACATTCGGAATCGGCTATACCATCCCTCACCCACTTGTCATACGGTAAGAGCAACGGGACCTTCTTACAAAGGGTGGCATGCACCCAGTTTTTTTTACCAGCTACTTTAACAGCAGTTCTAGAGGCCAAAAGGACCAAATGTGGTCCAGTCCATCTCGGTTCTTAAATTCTTGGTTCGTTGAAAATTCTTCGTCAAGATGTAATTTCCAGGTTGAATCGTATGGCCTGGATCTGCAGTAGCTGTCGACAAACTGTCATAGACCTGTAGGTGGAGAACACGTAATTTAGCAGTCAAGTCATGTAAGTAATCCACCAACATGGGGTACTCAATCTCACTATATTTTTTAGGACGAGGCACACCCCAAACTTTCGCTGGACGACCAAAAACTATTTTGTATGGGCTAAATCCCACACGAGAATGCACTGTCGTCCTTGTTGACAAAAGAGCCAACAGCAAGGCATCTGGCCATGTCAGACCAGTGCTCGCTTGTATCTTAGCTAGTTTCAGCTTCAACGTGCCATTATTACACTCAACACGTTCAGCAGACTGGGGGTGATTGGCAGCATGGAATTTCTGATTGATACCCAAACCAGCACACACTTTCTTCATAATTTGACCCACAAATTCACTCCCATTGTCGCTCCATACAATTCTCGGCAAACCATACCTAGTGAAATACACTTCTGGTCAAAACCTTGGCTGTAGACAAGGCAGTATTATCCTTCAGGGGGTAGGCCTCTCTCCATCTGGAAAAGGCGCAAACAACCACAAGGACATACTTCAAGTTATTGCATCTCTCCATGTGAGTTTAATCTAACTGTATCACTTCAAACAGATACGTCGGAGGAGCAAAATGACCAGCTGGAGTTGGAGTTCCCTTTCCAGGATTGTACTTCAAACAAATCATGTAATGTTTCACCACATTCTCAGCACATCTCGGAATTCCAGCATTCTGCCATACTGGAGCCAACAACTTGCATATCCCTTTCGAACTGATATGAGCCATTCCATGAGCCATTGTAACCACTGGGAGCACATACGCATCTGGCAACAACCATCGCTGGTGTTCTGACAACTCAACCCAACAACCTGTCGAATCCAACATACCCGTAGTTTCTCACCACACACTCCCTTCTTTTTCTGTAGCTTCAGCCTGAATCATCTTCACACTTTCTATTGTGTCTTCACACATTCCACCAGCCATAACCCAATTAACAGGGCCTGCAACACACATACGGCTCATCATGTCTTTCGCCGTTTCCTTCGCAACTTCATCCGCAAACTCATTCCCTCGACCCACATCATCCACAACTTTCTTATGCGCACTACACTTCACAATTGCAATCTGCTTTGGGAGAGTAAGTGATTCCAGAAGTTCATTCACCAACTGCCCATGTTGAATTTTCATACCATGGGAAGTAAGAAACCCTCTCTCTCTCCACAAATGTCCAAAACTATGGGCAACACCGAACGCATACTGGCTATCAGTATAGACATTCACTCGCTTTCCCTCTGACAATACACACGCTCTAGTCAATGCAATCAACTCTGCTGCTGGCGCAGAATTCTGTGCTATGCGTGCTGTTTCAACAACTGTATGTAAAGTTGTGACGGCATATGCTGCAGTCATCTCACCATTCGGAAGCTTGAAACACGAACCATCTACCCATAAGCTACCATCAACATTCGTAAGAGGAGTATCTTTTAAATAAACTCTAGCCTTCGTTTCTTCCTCTGTCCGAAGGAAGCAATCATGCTGTTCTTGAGCATCTGTCTCTACAGAAATCGGCAACAACGTAGCTGGATTCAGCACATTACATCTCTTGATGTGCACATGACTGGCCAAAAGAGTCAACTCATAACCTGACAGACGTGCACTAGTAAGGTGCTGTGTCTTAGTTCTGTTCAATAAGGTATCCACTGCATGTAGGACCATCACAATCAACGTATTATCCAATACCAAACCAGCAGACTGTTGGATAGAAACAGCCGCTGCCGCTGTAGCTCTCAAACAACTCAGCAACGCTTTAGCTACTGGATCTAACATCGCTGAAAAATACGCACAAGGGCGTTGCTTGTCTCCAAATCGTTGCGTCAGTGCTGACAATGCACAACCTTCTCTCTCGTGTACATACAATGTGAAAGGCTTACTGTAGTCCGGAGTACCCAACACCGGAGCCGAACACAATGCATCACGTAATTCAGAAAAACTTTTCTGACACTCATCAGACCAAGGGAGAGGATACGGAGTATCTTTAAGAGTCAGTGCCACCAGAGGTTTCGCTAGCAGGGAAAAATTAGGGATCCATTGCCTACAATACGAGGTGATACCTAAGAAAGCACACACTTCTCTCTGTGTGGATGGTACAGTCATTTGCGCAGTCGCTTGAATTCGTCTGGGGTCAACTGCTTCCCTCCTTCGACAAGAGATGACCTAAGTAGGTTACTTCTTGGCGGCAATACTGTAACTTTGAAGGTGACACTTTATGATGAAGGTCAGACAAATGTCATAACAAAGAAAGAGTAGCCTCTTTACAAATCTTTTCATCATCAGCAGCAACCAACAAATCATCAACGTACTTAATAAGAGTAGCACCAGTAGGCAACACAAAACTATTAAGCTGAGTTTTCAACGCCGAACTATAGATGGAGGGACTTTCACAATAACCTTGAGGAGCTCTCTTAAACCGGAAGCTTCGGCCTCCTAAAGAGAAGCCAAAAATATCTCTACTCTCCTCAGCAATCGGAATGCTGAAGAAAGCATTCTTTAAGTCGATAACAGAAAACTAGGCTGCCGAAGCAGGAATTAGAGTCAACAAAGCAGTGATATCCGGGACAACAGGAAACTGTGGCACAACAATTTTGTTGACCTCTCGAAGGTCAATCACAAACCGATACACAGGTGGCTGAGAAGCATCAGTACGCTTAAGGACAGGCAAAACAGGACTGTTGCACACATTACCTCTCGTTTCTTCAATGACATCCTTCTCAACCAAATCATAAATAATCGCTAAAAGAGCTCTCTCGCCATCGCTCGATATTTTATATTGCGGAATACGAGGTAGCCTAGCATTCGACTTGAGGGTAACAACATATGGTGGAATCTGCAAGAGACCAACATCATTGGGACCTGTAGCCCAAAGTGTATCAGGAAGAGAATGCAATTCCAGTGGAAGACAATCTTTAGACAAATACATCGGAGAAATCACTTTCTTACCCAAGGTAAGATGTACTCCCGAAGGAGAGCAATGCAATGTCGCACACAATCTTTTCAACAAGTCCAAACCCAACAGATTCTCACCACAGCCAGTCGTTAAAATAAGAGGAGCTTCCAATTCACAACGACCAATAGAAAGGGGCAAAGGACTAGAAACCGGGTTACAAACTGGGGAACCAGAAAATCCTACTGAAATATTGGTCAAGCCAGACAAAGGTGCGCCAGGAAGTTTAGAGTGTGTGATTGAACTCTTCGTCGCACCAGTATCCAAAAGAAAAGGTTCTGCCACACCTAATGTAATCACTTCAACATAAGGTCCACTCTGGTCTACTGGAATTGACACTACTCCCTCTCTTTGCCCATGGCTGTCCTAACTATCATTATAACCAGTACTCTCACTCTCAACACAGTAATCCTCAACATAGTACTGTGCAGACAGACCACTCGGAAACATTCTGTCTGTCAAAATAATTTGCAGAATTCTGAAGGGAAGAGGAACGCTCATTCTGGGGTATCACACCACATCCCCTACCCCTAGGAGCTTGCTGGAAACCACCACGACCTCTTTGACCAGATACGCCATTCGCATGCTGTAGCAAAGCCGGGCAACTATTCTTGAAATGACCTTTCTCTCTGCAATAAGCACACTGATTAGGACCAGGAAAGAATCGCTGAGCATAAGGCTCAGGCTTCTGAAACTGTGGAGGTTGCTGAAACTGAGGCTGATTCTGATGAGGCGGATAAGCTTGCTGCAAAAGAACTTTCGTCTTTAAATCTTGAGTTTTCTTCTCTGCTTTATCCTTCTCATCTTTATCCCTATTCTCATAATATTGTGCAGTAGCCAATATCTGGGCCGATGAAGAAACACCCCAGGAACTCTCAGAGTCCTTTAATTTATTAGAAAGCTCGGGAAGCAAATTAAAGACAAATTTGTCCACGAACAACCTTTGACCACCTTCCGTACTCATGTCCTGACCACTATAATCGATAAACGTCTCTTCAAACCTCGTGAAGAAATCAGACACACTCTCGTCTTTCTTTTGTTTGCATGCTGCTAACTTGTCACAATTCACTCGCAAAGCAGGCATCATAGTTTTCATCAAATTAATATTTCTACCTGGTAATTCTGCAACCAAGGGCTCAGGTTTGGCACCTCCTCCCTGCCGACCATCTGAAGCAACAATATTAGCCCATGTATCGCCTAATTCTGCCGCATGATTCTCATGGCGAATCTTCGCCCACAAAGGTTGAGGAACTACATTACCCATTAACATATCTATGTCAGCTAAATTCATAATACACGCATCAACTGTCTGGGACAACTCCTTGTAATAACCAGCAGGATTCTTACGGGGGTAAGGTAAGGTCTGCTTAAGAGCCAAGACCTCTGCTCTTTTCCAAGGAACATGTACCCATACTCGCTGAAAATGAGCAGGAACAGCATTAATGTTATGAGCGGTAACAGCCTGAACTGCGTCTCTCCATACAGGAGGAACCTCTCTCATAGGATACTGCTTCACTTTCCTCCTAACAGAAGAATCAGGTTCGTACAATGGCTTAGACGGTAACCTAGACCTGAAAGCAAGTATCGTCTCTACGGCATCTGTAACATCAGATTCCACTATCGTCCCTTTAGCAAATTCTGACTGAACATCTAGCACTTCCTGCGGAATCGGACCCAACTCATTATCTTCCCATTCCTGACGAAGAAACATACACATTACATCAAAAACATACCTTTGCTTAGGCGGTTCCCACTGAAAGAAAACATCCATAACCGCTGGCAAATTATACCTGGAAGCATTTAAAATCCATCTACGAGCCAATAAATCCAACACTGCCCGCTCTTCGCGACCAGGAAACTGATTACGACTCTGCTTTCGTTCCGAAACAGGGGTCATATTCAGTGCCCCAAATAGTGGAGACAACAAATTAGCAACAGTCTCAGTCATTCGTTTTCGAGCAGAAGGAGAAGAAGTAGGCGTAAAAACAGGAAAATGAATATCTTGAGGCAAAGTAGGAACAAGAGCAGTAAGAGTCTGAGATGCAGAAGTAGAAGGCAAAGGAGTTTGAGGCAAAGCTGGTAGCAAAGCTTGCGACCCTAGAGTGGGTTGCGCAGTAGGAGGCAAAACCATCTGTGGAGCACCGGGTGGCTGAACAACAGCAGGAGGTTGAACAACAAAGGGTGGAACAACCAGGGGTAATGGAGGCACAGTAGCACCCTGCACATAAGGGGGTGGAAATCTCAGTAAATGAGAAATCAAAGGATCTTTTTCAAGGTCTTCAATTACTTTCGGAGGAGAAGATGGCAAGGCCGGATAACATTTATCTATGGCCATGCAACGCTGTCTATCTCAAACTTCACTCGCACGCTCTTCTCCGTCTTCTCTAAACTGCCTAGCAGCTTGTAGTACTGACATATTCTTATCTTTCCTATCTCTTTTTGCTTGCTTAATTTCTCGCTGTTTGGCTTCCTTTCGCCAAAGGCAGAAAGAGTCAAACATTGCCGGCCGGGCTTTCTTCTTAAATAGCGCAACTTCCAAATTATCTAAAATATTTAATTCGAAACTACCATGTTGGTGCCATCGTAAAACACCATCTTTCTTCGTATAGCGAACCCACACTTCATTATAAGTAATAGGACCCACTCCGTGTTTTGAATAGAGCTCATAAGTCGGAGTTCCAACCGGAGGTATCGGACACGAATCCTCCAACCGGGAATCCCTGTTGCAACCACAACTAAACCATTTCCTAATTTTGCTAAGACCAGGCATCTTATAGCTCACTAATCTAGCTTCAAACTTCAAGGGGTTATCAACTATCGATACACTCGTAAATATACGAGCCCCTTGGCTTCGACTATTGCAATAACCGAATCAAAACCAAGAACCAAAACAAAGTTGTGGGAGGGACCCACTTATACTTAACCAAAGTATCTGTCACGCCACCAGAAGACCGTCTATCGTCTCGCTTTACAAAGGATCAATCAAGGGTCCAAGACAGGGCGACAGTCAGGGCAGCAGTCATTCGTAGCCGTCGGAAAGCGGGGAGGCCTCGCAGTAAAAACTTTCGGTCCACGTCGACATGCAGGGGTCGATGAAGTGGCGGCCTTCCTCCAGAATTTTCTCACATGGCTCCTCATGATCCTCGGGCTTGGACCGGTACCAGTTGATGTCGCCCCACGTGGGGCGCCAACTGAAGAACCGGGTTTTCTTAGAACCCAGCGGTGCCAGGGACACACCTGAAGTCTTCGGATTCACCTGTCTTGGCATACAGAGACACGGATTTATTAGCTGCAGCTAGTAACAGTAATCCAAGCAATACAACACGGTGTACAACTCAGGAGACTGCTCAATTTTCGTAGAGCAAGACATCACTTTTTATGGAATTTTCGATTAATCACGAATGCACACCCACTGCGACAAATTCTGACCAATGAAATACAGTTCACATACATTATCACATTCCAAAAAGCTCACTTTACATCGTACCAACCCACAAATTAATTATTAGGAATGCCCCAAATTCAGTTTCCACAAATCGGACATACCCATAATTGAAAGCACTACCCATGTAATGAAAAGTCATAAAAAAAGAAACAATTCAGATGTTGAGTAGGATAAGATATGTGCAAGGAACTAAAAGTTAACGATATCCTGAACATTGATTGGTATTTTCAGACAACGATCAGCTAGGAAAATTGGCCTCGCAAAGGGTCAGTTTCAGGTGACGGGGTCAGCATCTTTGCAGTTCACTCGTAAATCGAAAAGGGCTTGTTAATGCTTACATGAACAACGAGGCCCATGCAACTTTGTTCATTCGTTTACCTCTACGGTCTACGTGAGGGCAACACAAAATGGCGTCATGAACAACGCAAACAAAATGGAGTCCAGTCCCGAAAACCACGGAACCTCAGTAGTCCTTCCATAGTTTCAATGGCCTGCCTCAAAGTAGAGGAATGCGTCCTTCCACGGTTTCAATGAATTGCCTCAAAGGGAGTGAGAATGCACCACAGTCACACAGGCCATGCTGTCTTTGTAAGGCCTGTGTTATTCTTCTCGCACCTTACAGACGTCCATGGATTCAGCCATTGCTGAGTTCAACACAGTGCTTAACTTGAGCCAGTGGTTGCAGGTGGGACCCAACAACACTCTTTTTGGAGCACTTAATTATCAGACTGATACAGAGCAAGATTGAGAAAAGCAGCTAAGGGGGAAAGAAAGAGGAAGTGAAAGATGGAAAAGGAGTGGCAAAGGCACAAGTCAGGGTGAAAAGGAACATAAAAGAGTGCAATATGGGGCCAGGGAGAACATATTGGTGGGTGAAAGAGGCATGAGGTGAAATAAAGTGTAGACAGACATCATATTCAGCAACTCCAACATTTAGCAGCGGCATCAGTAGGCTTCTTAGAAAACCTTTGGCCCTGCCACTTATTCTTTTACAAATTAAGCACTGGAGATTTACCTCAGATCTCAGTGACACTGTACTTTTGTACACTGGGAAAGGGGGTGCATTCCTGGGGAAGGAACCAAGAATTGTGCCCGTGGTGGAATTGTAGTGCACTCCAAATATAGCGATACTTGCTTTCTATTATCATGTTTATTAATGATTTTAATATTTGTTTTCCTGCAGGATATGTTATGGTTTTAATTAACTGAAATGAACATACTTTGACTTTGTAGTGCACTGATGCACAAATCTTTGCAGTCTCAAAGACGTAGACTATTATTACTGATCTTCCATACATGCGTTATCTATTTGTTTTGTCTTATAAACCGCATTCTCTGTTTTTGTGGTCTGATAGTTCTGTAAGCATTCCCAGGAGAGGGCCTTTGGCTCTGCCCACATGTTGGAACCTAGAGGTACATTTTTTTGATTGGGAAGAAGTTGTGTGCTTCCACAAAAACGTGCTTGCCCTCCACACAGCTTGAGCTTGTAGGGGCACACACATGATATTGTAATACTATTAAAGTGTTTTATGTAACTAGATAATTTATGGTGTTTTTCGCCAGCACAGTTGGGAGGAGGGCTGTCACATGGATGTTTAGCTCTGGCTTGATAGAGCAACCGTCACCTCACATTTTAACCTGCATCATGCTACAGTTCTCTGCTGCGACACAAATGCATATCCATTCCCATGCTGTTTACTTGTAATGCTTCGCTTTACCATACAGTATTACTTGAAAGTCAGACCTATTGGCTTTGCCCGTGCTTGTTTACTATGGGTGTGTGCTCTGTAAAGTGCTATTTGACGCTGCAGGTGCATGCTGAGTCATTTTTCCCACTTACGCCAGCCCGCTTTAGGAACATTATTAGGCAGTGAGTCACCCTCTCCTCGTGCACACAGCACTAGGGCTGAGAAAAATGCACAAACCCTTTCTTTTTCTTTCTCCAAAACTACAGGCCGGTGCTCCGCGCTTTGCCCACACAATCCTCGGGATTCGAAGATGTAGGGTGGTGACTGCTGTATGTCCCAGAGTACCGATAAACGTGCAAACCCCACACACCTGTCTTCTACCCCTGATTCCGCTGTGTCGCAATCTGTAACACTTTCCAATCTACCTCCTGCGACGTGTAACAGATTCTATGGCAGGACCGGAGGCTTCAGATTATGCTTCTCAAACTTTACTGCATCAACACAGCAGCCAATGAAAATATATTATTTTCTCAAGTAAACAGTAAATTACTACATTTCCCATGAACACCATGGTTATAGGCACGCCCCCACAGTCCATAAGAACCCCCAGCGTGCACATCACATCCTCTTTCTTTGCTGCTCAAGACAGAGTTAAGTGCCACTTCCCTGTCCCCTCACTCTGCTTGTCTCTTTGGGGGTGTCTTGGGAAAAGTCTGAATTGATTGCCTAATGCGGGTGGTTCCGCTTTTGAATTGAGGACGGGGGTGCTCCCTGGTGGCATTTATTTTCGTTTTTTGGTGCAATTGTGATTTTCAGTGTTTTAGATTCGAGCGCTCACCTTGCGCTTCGTTGCTTGGGCCGTCTTCTACAAGGGGCTGCTCCCGCCTTGGAGCGAGCGCCTGTCAGCGCGCTGCTTCCGTTGTGGAGAGCGCGGCTGTCAGCGCGTGTTTTCTACGGTCTTTGACCGGCAAGGGGCGATCCGCGCTCAGCACTGGGGCCCGTTACCGGCTGCCTGAAGGCGCGCGGAGGCTCCCTAATGCGCCCTGCGTTCAGGCCGGGTGGCTCACGGCCGACGCGCGCGCCCAAAGACGCTGACCATTTGGGCTGCTTTTAGTAGTATTTTGGTCGCGTTTTGGGCGGCGCGCCTCGGCACGTCCCCCTGGCTTCCTGGAAAGCGCGTTTTGCGCTTTCTACACACCGGCTTGCCCCTTGTTGGATCACCTGTGCAGGGTGGGATAATTGAGAGTCCTGAGTGGGCACACGCTCTCTGAATTTGAGGACCTTGGCCACTGGCCTTCCTGACTACAGCTTTGCTGAGGGGGTTTGGGTACAGTTGGTGTGACATTGACCTGTTGTGTGCAGTGGGCTGACCCCCCCCACCACCCCCAAAGGCTGCCAGGGTTATTCCCTTATATTTCAGTGCCATTTTGATACAATGGAAGAGTGGGTTAAGTACCCTGAGGAGGAAGAGGCAGATGGGGAGGTTACTAATGAAGGGCAGCAGGACGCTGTTCTAGAGGATACTATTGTTGAAGCTTTGGATGCCTCGGTCCAAGCTTCTGTTGACAGAGCCATGGAGACGAAGGTCCCCCAGACTGTGCAGCAAGCACTCGCAGTGGCCCTGCGCCCCATTCGTAAGCAGTTGGAAGGCTTTGCGAAGCGTCATGGCTACGATAAACGCAAGAAGCAGAAGCGCGATGCTCCGTCTACCTCTACTTCAGTTCCGGAGGAGCACCAGTCGTGGCCGCATGCGCAGTCCCTGGCTTCCCTTCCGGTTAAGGAATGCGCTAGTCAGCCACGTTCTGGCGGCAAGGCGAAAAGCAAACGTCCCGTGGTGGTGGACACGGATACCACCACCACTAACACTGATACCAATACCGATACTGATACTTCGGAGGAGCATCCTCCGCCCCCTAAGAAGGCCAGACCGGCTTCTAAACCTGTGGAGGACAAGGCCCCTAAGGCCTTCCACTTTGACCCTTCAGACATCATCCACCCTCGGTCTTCGGACTGGGTCCCGCCAGCGGACGTGTCTGAGTACATTCACAGCCACCTCCGTAAGAGCTTCCCTCGAGAGGTGCGCAACCGGCTGCGGTCGGAATGTCCGCGTCCGGATATTCCGGACGGTGTCGCGGACACACCGGAGATAGATGCCAGCATGCTCACTTTCCTGAAAAAATTTTCGAAGGACCCTAAGAGGGGGCTTGACAGGGCCTGGCGAGGCTGTCAAGACAAGATGTTGGATGTCATCGGGCCCCTGGCGAAGATCCTAGAGATGGCCTTAGCGGCCAAAGAGGGTGCGACTCCTGTAGATCCGGACATCTTGGCTGAGTGGACTCAGCGCGCCATTTGCTTTCTGGGTAACGCAAATTGCGCCGTCTCTTCGGAGAGGCGCAAGTCCTTATTAATGCGCATGGACAGCAACTTGACGGAGCTGGCGGAAGCTGAACCTGGCCCTCTGGCCGGTGGGTGTCTCTTCGGAGACAGGTTCGTGAAGGACGTCACCAAGTATGTTGGCACCTTCACCGCATTGGATAAGGCCCAGAGTGGTATTAAACGCGCCCTCACGCAGGGTGTTTTCAACAGGGCCGGGCGAGGCGGGGGCCGCTCGTCAGGCCGAGGATTCCAGAGAGGCTCCCAGAGAGGGGATTTTGGCCGCGGCCGCGGCGAGTGGGACTCTACCCGCGGAGGAACCTTCTATCCCTCAAGACGAGGCTTCAACAAGGGCCGTTTCCAGTCGGGAAACAACAGGGCGAATTTCAAGGCCCACCAAAGTTCCGGTGAGTCTGACAGATGTGTCTTTTCTTCCTTTGGGGGGTCGCACGCAGCATTGTCTGCGGCAATGGCGAATGTTAACTCAGGATGTTTGGGTCTTGCAGACAGTTCAGGGATTCAAGCTGGAATTTTACTCTCCTCCGGCGCAAGCGTTTCCCCCGCCACCTCTCCATTTTTCCCAACTAGATCACAGTTTTATAGAAGCAGAGGTGGCAGACTTGCTGAGGAAGGGCGCGATCGCTCCTTGCCAGAGAAGCCCTCGCGGCTTCGCCAGCAATGTCTTTCTGGTCCAAAAGAAGGGAGGTGGCAACAGGCTTGTGCTCAACCTCAGAGATTTCAACCAACATCTGGTGTACAACCATTTCAAAATGGAAGGTATCCACATGTTAGCGGATTTGTTACAAGAAGGAGATTGGTTGGTGCGTTTAGATCTGAAAGATGCATATCTTTCTATTCCGATTTTTCATCCACACCGCAGGTTCCTGCAATTTCAGTGGAGCGGCCAGTGGTACGAGTATTTAGCTCTTCCTTTCGGTCTCTCCTCGGCTCCCTGGTGTTTCACCAAGGTAATGAAACCAGTGGTGGCCTTCCTCAGGGAGAGGGGTGTGCGCATGATCATTTACCTCGACGACATTCTGATCATGGCGCAGGACCGGTCAGTGTTACAGCAACACTTGACCATGACTACTTCCTTGTTGCACGGACTGGGGTTTGTGATCAATCTAGCGAAGTCAGTAGTGACCCCGACTCAGGTAATAGACTTTCTGGGGTTCACGATCAACTCCCTCACGGCGCAGCTGCTTCTTCCACAGGCGAAGTTGAGGGACTTGAAGAAGGAGATCAGGAAACTGCTGGACAGGCAGTTGGTCTCGCTCAGAACACTGGCCAGGATTGTAGGAGTCCTGGCGTCCTCTATCCAGGCGATATTTCCGGGTCCTTTGCACTACAGAGCCCTCCAACGTCTGAAGATCAGACACCTTCAGAAGGGTCTCTCGTATACGGACTCAGTCCCGCTTACGGACGAAGTTCGGCACGAGCTCCAGTGGTGGCTAGGCCACGTGGATGCCTGGAACGGCAGGGCGATCTTCGGGTCGCGACCAGATGTGGTAATCGAGTCAGACGCCAGCAGATGGGGCTGGGGCGCGCGCTGTGGAGAGGTTTCCACAGGCGGCAGATGGTCGTCTCAGGATCTGGAACTTCACATAAACTGTTTGGAATTACTGGCAGGATCGTTCGCGGTCCGCACGTTATCCCCGAAGCAGACATCATGTTGCATCCTCCTGCGCCTGGACAATGTGTCCGCAGTGAGGTATATCAACAAGTTGGGCGGCACGAGGTCGTCTCTTCTTGTCCAGATGGCCAAGGAGTTTTGGCAGTACTGTCTACAGAACCAGATTTCGGTCATAGCGGAGTACATCCCGGGTCAAGCCAACCACGTGGCGGACTGGCATTCCAGACACTTGAGGGATTACAGCGACTGGAAGCTGCTTCCCCAGGTCTTTCTCTGGTTACAGGCGATTTGGGGTCCTTTTCAGACGGATCTGTTCGCCTCCAGGTTGACGTATCAACTTCCCCGGTTCTTCAGCTGGAGACCGGACCCGATGGCAGAAGCGACGGACGCTTTTCTCCAAGATTGGTCGGAGGGGACCCAGTATGCATTTCCCCCCTTTCTGTTGATTCCCAGAGTAATGACTCATGTGCTACGGCAAGCGGCGGAAATTGTCATGGTGACTCCGTGGTGGACATCACAAGCGTGGTTTCCCAAGTTGTTACAGTGGAGCTGCGACCGCCCCCGGCTACTGCCGGATTTGAAGTGGTTGTTGCAGGGCCCTCGTCAGGAACAGCACCCGTTGCTGTTGGAGGGCAGGTTATCCCTGATGGCATGGAGGCTTTCAGGGAACAGTGGCAAATGCCAGGAATTTCGGACAAGGCTGCTGACTTTATCAAGCAGGCTTGGGCACCTTCCACCAGGAAGCGATACTCCGCTGCCTGGAAGAACTGGGTGGATTGGTGCGTGGGACGACGTCTGGATCCCGTGGGGGCAGGATTACCCCAAGTGCTGAACTTCCTCTCCGAGAAGGCGGCAAGTGGCCTGGCGTATCGTTCAGTCAACAACTTTCGCTCAGCCCTCTCGGCGGGGCATGCCCTGGTGGATGGTAGACCAGTAGGCATGCACCCGGTTGTTTGTAAGTTGTTGAAAGGCATCAGGGTGGCCAACCCTCCCAAACCCAAATATTCAGGTTTGTGGGATGTCTCGGTGGTTATTTCTTTGCTCGACAGATGGCCGGTTAATTCTCTCCTGTCCAGGAAGCAGTTGTGGGCTAAACTAGCCATGTTGCTTTGTCTGTCCTCTTGCAGAAGATCTTCAGATGTCAGAGCTCTCGACGTAACAGGTAGAGTGTTTACCCCGGAAGGGGTTTCTTTTCATATTACGGGCCGTACTAAAACAATGTCTAGACATATATCTTATAATGCTTTTCCTGACAATGAAAAACTATGTGTGGTCCATTGTTTGAAGACCTACGAGGAATGTACAAAGGCCTTGCGGCCGCAGGGCTGTTCACAATTATTGATTGCTATTCAGAAGCCCTTTAAACCAGTGGCGGCTGCCACTATTGCTAGATGGCTTCGGTTCATTATGAAGGAAGCTGGTGTTGATACGAATGTTTTTGGTGCTCATTCAGTTAGAGGCGCGATGGCGTCCAAGTCGTATGGTTTAGGATCCAGTATCCAAGATATTATGCATTGTGCAGATTGGTCCTCTGATTCGACGTTTAAGACGTTTTATTACAAGCCGGTGGGAGACATTACTTCTGTGGTATTTAATCAGCGTTAAACTAGCATAATCTGAAGCCTCCGGTCCTGCCATAGAATCACAAATTTGCTAGCATTCGCGACAAGAATTTGCAATTCTATTAAGGACACGGAGGCGAGGATTATCCCACCCGGCTTAATGTACTGTATGTATTAAGCTTACCCACCCTTTTATGCAAGGATTACGGTGGTGTTGTTTCCTTTATTTCAGGATCGGATAAGAAGTCGGACTGACAGACGACTGACGTCGAGATGACGACCTGAAGTTCTTCTTCCACGTTGGAGGATTGTTTGGTTCATGTTATGGACTGTTTGTTTGGTTCACGTTATGGACTTATCGCCTCAAAGAAAGAGGATGTGATGTGCACGCTGGGGGTTCTTATGGACTGTGGGGGCGTGCCTATAACCATGGTGTTCATGGGAAATGTAGTAATTTACTGTTTACTTGAGAAAATAATATATTTTCATTGGCTGCTGTGTTGATGCAGTAAAGTTTGAGAAGCATAATCCTCGCCTCCGTGTCCTTAATAGAATTGCAAATTCTTGTCGCGAATGCTAGCAAATTTGTGACTGTACTTCAGCAACAGTGATATGTTATTCATTCCACCCCAGCTCTTGTAAACGTTACCTGACTACAACCAGGCTTCAGCAATCGGTTACTGCCTCCACTGCCTATGTCAGAACTCATATACAATTACCGAAAATACAATATATTCAAAATCCCATGTGTTATGACTGGAGACATTTCTGGTCCAGGTATATGACGCATTTCACTAAGTGTACACGCTGAAAAAGTAATCTCTAAATTATTATACTCTATCTAGAGCACTGAAAATAAATGACCCGATTCATTGAGCAATAACTTTTTGTTTTCCACATTCAATAATCTGATCTAGTTCCATTCCATAGTCAGTGTAAGGCCTTGTAGAAATCGTTGCTTAAATCTGGTTTCCCTGAATCCCCATTACTACTGCACTCCAATGGAAAAACAAGTTTACGCTTTTTGTTTACTTTGCTCTTCATAGGTACCCATGTCAAGTAGTCTAAGCTCACTGTAAGAGGCGATGGGGCTTAGAAACTCAGATTTAGACTGAAATAGTAAATAACACACAATAAACACAATGGGTCTTATTTATGAGAAGTGGTGCATCGCTGGGTGAAAACAGTGATGCTTCACTTATCAGTGCGCCCTCCTTGCGACATGATGGATGCGTCATATTTACTGTATGCTGTATCATGTAGCAAGGAGTTACAGATACGTCAGTATTTATGCCATATCTGTAGCCACAAAGGGCCTGTGTCAGTCTTACGCCTGCTGTGAGGCAGGCGTAAGATATTGTCGAAATGGTGTCCTAGAAGTGGCACACTGAAATCTCATAGATTTCAATGCACCACTTCTACGAGACTTTTTCCGGGGGAACGCCCACCCTGCAAACATTATACCTGATGCAGGTATAATGTGGTGCAGGGGTTTACAAAGTGACACATCTGCATAGATGCGTCACTTTGTAAGTAGGGCTCAACGTGGCGCATATTTTACACCGCTGATGCGTCACATAAAGTAACGCAATGGGGGTGCAAAAGTGATGCAGCCCCAAAGTCCTCCCCATACTAGAACTCCGCACAATAGCATGCCTTTATTAACAACAGTTAAATATGAGGCAGACGGAAAAACAGAAGGTGTTAGCCAGGGGCATTTCCTTCGTTATGGTGGAGGAGCGTCGCCCCAGTGAAAAATAAAATGATAATAAAACCACTTTACTATCATTTTATTTTTCAATACTCTGACCCGAGTTTAGGATGGGAGTGGGGCCATCCTGCCGAGGGTCACACTCCAGGAGTGCTGGGCACTTGCAAGTGTGCATGTCTGTGTTGCAACACCTGGGTTAGAGAAAAACCCCAGGCTCCGTGGGCCTGAGCGAGCATCAAGTCACCCGCTCCGGCCAATCATGGCGCTGCTCTCATGCTGGTACTACTAGCATGAGACTATGCAGTGTATACTTCCTTGGAGTCTGTGCAGCGTGACCTGCGTCGAAAGAGGAGCACCGAGGCTGTAGACGCTGGAGCAGGTAAGTTTAAGACAACCTAGTTTGCTCTCACCCCTGTTCCCCGACCGCATTGCCCCACCACCCCAAAATTTGAGCAGATGCCACTGATGTTAGCAACTTCTGGGACCAAGATGCAATCCAAACCATTTTATAGTTGTTAAGCACAAAATGCTAGATTTCCTATAATGTTCACCCTGTGGCCAAAGTAATCCGATGGACTGAACTCTTAGGATTTAAGAAGTACTCAAGTTTACTATACTTTTGTAAATGAAATCCCACTCTGCTGGGATGAGACACCACACACAGCAAATACAATAGAACAACCTTGCAAGATATGGTTGTACATCTACTTCAATAGTCTCTAGGTTCAACTCTGCACAACCTAGGTATAAGGTTGAGGAAGAGGCTGGGAAGCTACTGGCCTGGCTTAGCAAAAAGGAAACTGATGCCAAATGGGTTGGTTCCTTTGTAGATGACAGGGGAACGATATACAACACAGATGAACAGATACTGTCCCCATTTGCCCAACACTACGCTGACTTCTATGACAAAAAAACACTTAGCACCACTGAATTAGCTAATTCACCGCTTAGCCTAATAATTACCTCATGGATGTCACAACCTCTTGGCTCAAAGAAGATGATGTACAGTTACTAGACGACGATATAACACTGCCCGAGGTTGGGGATGCAATAAGTAAGCTACGATCTAGTAAAACTCCTGGCCTGAATGGACTCCTAGCAGAAATCTTTTTTTTAACCGCATGCGTGCGGGCGGAATTCCGCTCGTACGCGGAGTTTTGCGAAAGCGCATTGTACGTGACGAGCTGGGCTCGTCATCAGCGTAGCAGGAGGCTACCTCATGACGAGCCCAGCTCGTCATCAGCGTGGAAGGGGTTAAAGCATAAACCTCCTCAGCCCTCACCTCCTCACCTTATATAGGGATGAGTTCACAGAGGGGATTCTCTCAGTCGATCTTCGCACCGCCACAATTGTGGCGATTCATAAAAAGGGCAAACTCAGGGACAAATGCAACTCATATCGCCCAATCGCCCTCCTGAATAGGGAGGTTAAAATGCTTGTGCCAAGTCTAGCCACGCGACTACTGAAAGTCGTAACAACCCTTGTTCACTGCGACCCATCCGGCTTTATGCTGGGCAGGGCGGCCAGGTGGAATCTCCGAAGGGCACATAATTGGTTGATGGCGGCCTGGCATCGTACCACCCCACATGCCTTTCTGGCGCTGGATGCCGAAAAGGTCTTTGATGCTGTGCACTGGCCTTTCCTTGAGGCTGTCCTCACTAAGTTTGGCTTCTGCCTAAAGTTTAGGAAATGGGTAGCACTTTTATATACGGATCCAAGTGCAAAAGTAAGGGTTAATGATAGGCTTTCACCCGAGTTCCCAATCTCCCATGGGACCAGGCAGGGATGCCCCTTGTAACCACTGCTATTCGCACTGGTGATTGAAACCCTAGCATGCATAATCAGAATACACCCGCAAATAACAGGTTTCTGGAAAACATTGGACGATCCTACTCTTAGGACACCCCCGCGCCGCACGGCCACCAGCTGTCGCGTGTGCCCCCGCCTGCCGCTACTCTCAGCCTCGCTGAGCCTTCCTTCTCCTGGCCACGCCCCCACGCCGTCGCTCGTTGTTTGCCGCTTTTCCTTGCTGTTTTTTAAAGTGTCACTGTATTGTATTGTAACCTTTATTTCTCTCCCTTCTTGTTCCTTTACCCGTGTAGTTGTCCCCCTGTGCAGTGCCCCCCGCGCCCACCCGCCCCGCTCCCCGCTTCCCGCCGCCGGGAGTGTGGACACCCCCCCTTTTTTTCTGTACCCTCCCCGCTCCCGCCTCCCAGCTGCTCCTCCTCCCTGCACTTTGCCATAAATGGCGACCGTGCGCACGCGCAGCGTTGACGCGCAGCGGGCGCGCCGATTGTGCGCCAAAGGTAAGCCCGTCTGCGCCTGGACCGCGCCCAGTGCCAGGACCCCTGGCTCCCGCAGTCACCAGCCCTCCCGCCGGACCTACACCGCCACCGACCTCAACGCACTCAACGCCGGAAGACTCCCGGGCTGCTACCAAGCCACCCCGAGACGCACCCACGGACCCTTCTGCTGCAACTCCTGAAAATACACCTGCATCCGGACCTGCACCACCCCAGCAGTGCCCAAGACCTTGACGAGCAACAGCAGCAGTCACCTGAAGTGCATCCTGCTCAACACCCGCTCAGTCCACAGACACGCCGTCGAGCTCTGGAACCTGCTCGACACCACAACCCCAGACGTCGCCTTCCTCACGGAAACCTGGATGAACGCCTCCTCAGCGCCCAACATCGCCATCGCCATCCCGGACGGCTAAAAGATCAACCAGACAGGAGGAGGCATCGCCATCATCCACAGGAACTCCATCCGCATCACGACCGATGACACCCTCGCACCCGCCGAGCACCTGCACTTCCAGATCCACATCAACCCCAAGACCACCCTCCGAGGCACCCTCATCTACAGACCCCCGGGACCACGCACACAATTCAGCGAGGACATCGCCGACTTCATCTGCCCGCATGCCCTCCCCTCCGCTGACTACATCCTCCTCGGGGACCTCAACTTCCACCTGGAGAACAACAACGACCGCAACACCACCACCCTGCTGGACAACCTCGCTAACCTCGGACTCAAGCAACTGGTGACCACCCCCACCCACTACGCCGGACACACACTCGACCCCGTCTTCTCCTCCAGCAAGGACATCGCCTTCAGCCACGCCACCGGACTCCACTGGACGGACCACAGCTGCGTCCACTTCAGTTTCAAAAGGACCACGATCCACCACCAACAGCAACAGGTTGCACGCAGAAGCTGGAACAAGATCACAGCCGACCAGCTCGCAACTTCCCTGAGCAAGAACCCACCCACCTGCGCAACAAACCCCAGCCAAGCGGCCAACAACCTCTCGAAGTGGATCAACGACTGCGCAGACGACCTCGCCCCTTTTGAAGACCCCGCCTAGTAGACCCGGCAGCAAGAAAGCCCCATGGTTCACCAACGAACTCAAGAATTTGAAGAAGAACTGCAGAGCCCTTGAGAAAACCTGGCGCAGAGACCCAACACCGAACAACATGACTGCCCTCAAGCTCGCCACCCGAAAACACCACCAACTGATCCACACCACCAAGAAAACTGCATTCAAGGAACGACTGGACAACAACGCACACAACAGCAAGGAACTCTTCAACATCGTTAAAGAGCTCTCCAACCCCAACGTCGGAAACAACGACATCACCCCTTCGCAAGACCTCTGCAACTCCCTCGCCTCCTGCTTCCACAACAAGATCGCAGACATACACAACAGCTTCAGCACCCAACCGACGCACACCACGACCGAACCACCGCCCCCCACCACCACCCTCCGCGCCTGGACCCCGATCAGCACCGAAGACACCGTCCGCACGATGAACTCCATCCACTCCGGATCTCCGACCGACCCTTGCCCTCACCACGTCTTCAACAAGGCCGACGCTGTCATCGCACCCCACCTGCGGGACATCATTAACACCTCCTTCAACACCGCTACCTTCCTGGAGAACTGGAAGCACGCCGAACTCAGCGCCCTACTAAAGAAGCCATCAGCCGACCCCACCGACCTCAAGAACTACCGACCGACCTCGCTGCTCCCGTTCCCCGCTAAAGTCATCGAGAAGACCGTCAACAAGCAGCTGGCCGCCTTCCTCGAGACGAACGGATCCCTCGACCTCACGCAGTCTGGCTTCCGGGCCAACCACAGCACCGAGACCGCCCTGATCGCAGCCACCGATGACATCCGAGCTCTGCTCGACAACGGAGAAACAGGGGCCCTCATCCTCCTCGACCTCTCTATGGACTTCGACACTGTCTGCCACCGTACCCTAGTACAGTGCCTCAGCAACGTCGGAATCCAGGAGAAGGCACTGGAGTGGACCATCTCCTTCCTCGCCGGAAGGACACAGAGAGTCCGCCTCCCCCCGTTCAGATCAGAAGCCATCGAAGTCATCTGCGGCGTTCCTCAAGGCTCCTCGCTCAGCCCAACCCTCTTCAACATCTACATGAGTCCCCTCGCAGCCATCGCACGCCAGCACAACCTCAACATCATCTCCTACGCCGACGACACCCAGCTGATCCTCTCCCTCACCAACGACCCCGCCACCGCCAGAGCCAACCTACACGAAGGGATGAAAGAGGTAGCCGAATGGATGAAGAACAGCCACCTGAAACTGAACTCGGACAAGACGGAAGTCCTCATCCTGGGATCCTCACCCTCCGCCTGGGACGACTCCTGGACCAACAGACCACACACGCAACCTGGGCTTCATCCTGGACTCCTCCCTCTCCATGACCAAACAAGTCAACGCCGTCTCCTCGTCATGCTTCAACATCCTACGCATGCTACGCAAGATCTTCCGGTGGATCCCCACCGAGACCAGGAAGACGGTCACCCAGGCCCTCGTCACCAGCCGACTGGACTACGGCAACTCCCTCTATGCCGGAACCACCGCCAAACTCCAGAAGAGACTCCAGCGGATCCTGAACGCCTCAGCATGACTCATCCTGGACATCCCCCATCGCAACCACATCTCCGGACACCTGAGAGACCTGCACTGGCTCCCGGTCAACAAGAGAATCACCTTTCGTCTCCTCACCCACGCACACAAAGCCCTGCACAACCAAGGCCCAGGATACCTCGACAGCCGCCTCAATTTCTACGCTCCCAAATGCCAGCTTCGATCGACCGGCCACGCCCTCGCCGCCGTCCCCCGCATCCGAAGAGCCACCACAGGGGGAAGGTCCGTCTCCTACCTCGCCGCCAAGACCTGGAACTCCCTCCCGACCCACCTCCGCCTGACCCAGGACCACCTCGCCTTCAGGAAGCAGCTCAAGACCTGGCTGTTCGAGCAGTAGCAGACCCCCCCTTCCCAAGCGCCTTGAGACCCTCTGGGTGAGTAGCGCGCTATACAAATGCCTTGATTGATTGATTGATTGAATGAAATTCTCTATATGCGGATGATATCCTACTGTTCATTACGAACATAGCTACCACAATCCCTACTGTGTTCTTGATCCTCGAGGAATATGACCGTTTCTCGAGATATAAAATTAACTACCATAAATCCATACTATACAGCCCAATGCAAGATATGGATTGGCCACAGATACCCGGGAACCTACGTATAGCTAGAGAAGGTCTTGGGTATCTTGGGATTTTCCTCACTCTCAACCCCATAACATGTCGTACGCATAACATACATCAGGTCATCTCAAACTTTAAGCAAGATGTGGATAGATGGAGAGAATTGCCACTTGCCAAAATAGGCCACGCAGCGATGTACAAAATTATCTCATTACCTCAATTTCTGTACGTGCTGCAGAATGCATACCACCATCTCCCTCGATCAATATTCAGGGAAGTCGATTCTGAACTCCGCGCACTCCTTTGGTTCAAGGGTCACCCCAGAATTGCATTAAAGTCCCTACAGCGTAACCCGTACAACGGGGGACTCGCGCTCCCAGACATTGAGGCTTACTATTGGGCAATCCACCTTCCCGCTATAAATGACTGGATACACACACCCGGGAACCACCCCACTTACAGACTGGAGCAGGACACGCTTATCCATAAATCATTAACACACTATTTATACGGTGGGAAAGAGATCCACAGGCTGCTCCCAGCAACTAGAGTCACTATAGAGGTGTGGAACAGAGCTAATATAGCGATGGGCTGGACACAGAAAATAACCAGTTCCACCCCTTTGTGGAATGGAAATTGGTTTAAAAAACTAAATAAGCTCCAGAGATTTGAGGCCTGGGACCTGCATTGGATCTCTACGGTGGGAGATATCACGGCCTAAGGCAACCGTAAATCCTTCCCAACCCTTCAGGCAGAATTCCAACTTCATGCCTCCCAAATTTTTAAATATGCCCAGTTGCGCCATGCTTGGTGTGCAGAAGGAATAGAGGCCTCTGACCTCCCTGAATATGCACCTTGGAAGGGAGACTACTCCAGGAAGAACTAAGAACGAAGGCAGTTTCGTTTACGTATAAAACAATAAACAACAATATGCAATTTTCTTCATACGCTCTGGGAGTGTCCACAATTTGGAATTTATTGGCAGTCAATAATCGCCGATTTGAATGCAATGAAGGGAAGCTCCCTCCCATTGGACCCTAGATTTATCCTGTTAGGGATCCCAGGCGATGTAGATGTCCCCCAACCCCAACTTCTCTTCAGCGCATTGGACCTGGTAGTGGCCAAGCAAGACATCACTCGTCGCTGGGGCGCACTAAAAACCCCTCCACTACAAGAATAGTAAGGGGGAATGGATGTATATATGGCAGTAGAAAGAGTGATATACAAAAGTAGAAATATAGGGTAGTGGGCTGAGACACTATGGTCTTAATCTGAGCGGGGGAGACACCCAATCTACTGCAGATGGGTTCTTGGCCCAAAAATACCTTGCTGGACCCGGGCAGGGAGTGTGAGGTGTGGGTTGTGAGTCGCGGGCTCGCCGTACAGAATACCTATAGTCCTGTACGTAACTTTGCCTGTGCCTTAATTTGTTTTTCTCCAACGCTCACCAGATGTGGGAATCACCAAATGATTGAAGGTGTTCTAAGTGCACTGTTGTTGCAGTTTTGTCAATGTTTACATCTGAAGCAAAATAAAATAAAATATATTTAAAAACAAACAAACTCTGCACAACCTAGTAGTCTGGAGCAGCCGCGGTCCGTGCTGGTAATAGCGGTGGGGCCATGTAAAGGGGGATTTCGAGGGACGATGCAGAGGGCAAATTAATTATTTATTTAATTTTACCTCGGTATCAACCCTCAAAATCCCCCCTTACACGGCCCCACCGCACCACCGCTTTTACCTGCATGGACTGTGGCTGGTCTGGAGTCTCATCTTCTGTAAATATCAATAAAAATATAATTAAAAAAAAAAAAAAAAAAAAATAGTAAAATGCCCTTTATCCCAACGACACCAGTGGATAAAGTGCCCCGCCCACACAAAGTCAGTGGTGTACTTTCAAGATGACATAAGCATTGGTGTTCTGTTGAATAGTTACCAGGAGCCTGGTCATCAGTGTCCAGTTGGGATGCTCTTCGACTTCTTAGACATCAGTTAAGGTCCCAATGGGTTTCATTGTTTTTAATTTATTTATTTATTTATTTATTTATTCAAAGTTTTATATAGCGCGAACAAGATCCTTACAGATATCAGAGCGCTTCACAAAGACAGGGTAGGGGCAGTAGGAATGAACAGAGATAATGGAAGCAGTATAATAGTCACTGACATGGTAGGATAATAATAACATACATACAACATATCAATATACAAGCAGGTAAACAAGTAATATAAGACGGCACCAGTCATTGATCCCACTACAGAGGTGTTCAGGTACACCTTGGGTGTGTGGATGGCTTATACCAATGTCTTAGTGTATAAAGAACACTGAGTGGGGGCATCGGGAGAGTGAATCAGTAAGCCAAAGTGTAACATATATTGGTCGGTATTAAGAGAGTAGCGTAATAGTGTCCCCCATCAAGTAGAAGTATAAAGCCAAAGGACAAGGTGAGCAGTGATGCAGAGCAATGCAGAGTCTCTGATCCAGCACCTATAAGGTTCAGGAGATCTTGGCCAGAAGGATGGTTTTCACCTCTTTCTTGAAGAGTGCAGTGGAGGAGATAAGCCTGGTTTCAGGAGGGAGCGCATTCCAGATCCTGGGTGCCATTCCTGAGAAGGAGCGCTTGTATGTTTTCTCTTTCCGGAATCTACGAGGTTTCAGGAGTAGATTTTTTGTACTTCTATTGGATCTCGAACCTCCTGATATAGACAACTTTTGAGCGAGGTAGTTGGGTGCCTTGTGGTGCACGGCCGCGTGTGTCATAACAGCAATTTTTAGCTGTATTCTGGCTTCAAAAGGCAGCCATTTTAGAGACTTTAAGTCTGGGGATATATGCGAGTGTTTTCTTGAGCCAGTAATGAGTCTCGCGGCAGCGTTCAGGGAGGCTCTTAAGGGTGCTGTTGTGGATAGCGGGAGTCCGCTGAGGGCCACAATTCCGTAGTCTATTCGAGGGATGACTAAAGCTTGTACAGCAGTTTTGAAGTCTTCGGCAGGGAGGAAGGGTTTAATTTTCCTCAGTGTGTTGATTTGGAAATTAGCTCCTTTTGTGGCTTTGCTAACGTGCTGCTGCATGTTGAGCTTGGCGTCGAGTGTGATGCCTAGGGATTTCGCCGAATCCACGATGGTAGGTTGGACATTGAGTGCTGTTAGGTTATTGAGCCAGGTTTGGGTGGTGGAAATTTTCGCCGGGGGTGAGATGAGTAGGAACTCAGTTTTCAGAGCATTTAGTTTGAGGTGATTATCGGCCAGCCATGATTGAGTGTTGATAAGTGTGGAATTCAGATGTTTGATATCTTCCGGGGATTGTAGCTTTAGGTAAAGTTGTGTGTCGTCGGCGTACATATGGAATTGGACATTGGAAGCTTGGAGCAAGGTGGCGAGCGGTTCCATGACGAGGTTGAACAGTGTGGGGGAGAGGGAGGATCCTTGTGGGACACCTAGATCTGCAGGCACAGGTGTAGATAGCACATTGTCGATCTTGAACTTCTGAGACCGGTTGTGAAGGAAGGACGAAAACCATTTGAGAACAGTTCCCGATAGACCCATTCTAGTGCTTAGCAGCTCCAGCAAGTTCTCATGTTTGACCGTGTCAAATGCTGAAGAGAGGTCAAGAAGGATGAGGAGGCAGGACTCATTGCGATCAAGAATTTGGAGGGCGTCATCAATTATGTGTGTCATAGCTGTTTCCGTGCTATGTTTCGCTCGGAAGCCTGATTGATGAGGGTTGAGGAGGTCAAATTGATCAATGTGTTTTGTTAGTTGGAGTTGGACACATTTCTCCAGCAGTTTGGCCAGGGTGGGGATATTGGTGATGGGTCGGTAATTGTTTAGGTCAGACGGATCAGCTGTAGGTTTCTTGAGTATAGGCGTGACTTGCCCCACCTTGAGGGAGTCTGGAATGAGGCCTTGTTGTAGGGAGCTGTTGATGATTTTGGTCCAGAGAGGGAGGAGCAAGGGGATGAAGTCTTTTACAGCATTAGCAGGTAGAGGGTCTGTGAGGTGATTAGAGGGCTTCACGGTGTAGAGCAGTTTGTGTATTGCTTCTTCCGAGTAGGTATCGAAGTGCAGCCAGGATGCCTTGTTTTTCGGTTGATTATTAGACATTCTGGTGTGGTTGGGGAATCGGCTTACATCCATGATGAGGTCATTTCTTATGTTGTCAGACTTTAGCTTAAAGAAAGCAGAGAAGGCTTCACAGTGTGGGGTGTCGCTTGTTGTACCGTTTGATTGTAAGGGTTGTGTCTTTGTTTGGGTCTTGATTAGTTCGAACAGCTTTCTTGGCCTGTTTTTTGCTTGGTCCAACTGGCGGCTAAAGAAGTCCGACTTTGTGCGCTTTATTTTCCTGAAGTAGGCATTTCTCTTGTTCTTAAGCCTTTTGAGGTGCAGTGCTGAAGGGTCCGATCTCCAGGTGCGCTCTGCCATTCGCATAGTACGCCTGTCGTCATTGAGTTTATCGTCATACCAGGGGTTAGAAATTTTGGTGGAGACTCTCTTCAGTTGCAGTGGGGCGACTTCATTGACTATTGTATTCATAGAGTCAAGGTAGTGGTCGGTCAGTGATTGAACATCCGAGGCACCTGAAGGGGGAAGGAGGAGATTGCCGATGTGGGGAGGCAGGGTAGAGGGGTTAAGATTCTTCATGTCCCTTTTCCATGTTTTGGATTTGATTGGTTGAGCCGGGTTAGGTTTAACTTTTTCATTGATAAAGAAGGTGATAATGTGGTGATCTGACCAGTCGCAGGGTTGGATCGCCTCCAGTTGTGTAGAGTTCTCTTTGGCAATGATGAGATCGAGTATCGAGCCTTTATCGTGTGTTGGTCTATCGCATATTTGGGTGAGGTCAAGCGCATTAAGGAAAGTTTTGAGACTATTCACCACTGTGTCTTTTTGATCGTTCCAGTGGAGATTGAGGTCACCCAGGTAGACTTGGGTGGTCTGCCGACCGGCATTGGCAGTGATCATGTCCATGAGTTGTTGGGTGAATATGAGATTGTCACCAGGCGGGTGATAAATGAGATGTAAAGCACAAACTTGTTTGCCCTCGCTGGTGATGTCAAGGCAGAGGAGTTCACAGGAGGAAAGGGAGGGGGAGTTGACTTTAGTAACGGAGAGGTTGCTCCTAAAAATGCATGCAATTCCCCCGCCCGTCTTGCCAGGGGACCTGTCCAGCCTAATGATGTGATAATTGGGGGGGACTAGTATGTCCATAATCGGCGTAGAGGCTTCAGTAAGCCACGTTTCCGTTAGAATGGCTAGGTCCAGATCCATAGCAGAGACGAGATCAGCGATGTCGGTGGAGTGTCTCTGGGCCGATCTGCAATTGAGTAGGATGCATTTGAGTTTGGGAGAGAGAAGGGTGGTCGAGCTTTCTAGAGTGAGTGGAACTTTTCTGAGGTTGTTAGGGACGGAACCTCTGTTGTTGAGTGTTGGGAGCCTCAGAGGGTTTGTAAGAATTGTGGGTATGGGGATGTGTGTGTTGGATATGTGTTTTACCGGACCTGGGCCATAGGAGCGTAGGAGAGAACATAGGTCGCGGTCCGACAGTGGGTTGAGGACGCGACGGGGGCGGTGGGAGTTATTGCGAACGGGGATAGTCGGCCAGCGCGGGTGTCGTTGGAGGCGAGGGTATGTAGAGAGGGTGCGTCGTTTGTAGGGTCGAGGGATGGTGGGAGGTAGACTGGGCTGTGAGGAGAGAAGGTCTTTGATTGCGTGTACATCTTTTTTGATTTGTAGAATATCCTCTTTGACTTGTTGGAGGGTGGATAAATTCAGGTCAGGAGGTGGATTGGGGATGGGGTTGGTGGTGAGAGCGATTGGTGACTGGTTGAGTAGTGAGCTGGAAAGCGGGCAGGGTGGGGATATACTAGAGTTGTTGGAAGGTTCTGTGGTGCTAATGAGTGGGATGGCATACAAAGAGTGGGCGTGTTTGTGGGCGGGGGGTGTGGGTGAAGTAGGCGGTGAAGGCGTTGGGTGGGAGGCATAGGTAGTGCCGTCAGTGGGAGACGGTGCTGGTGAGTAGAAGAGTGAGTGAAGGCTGAAGACAGTGGGGGAGACAGGAGGGTAGTGAGGGCTGAGAATAGGAGGTGGGAGAGAGGGGGATGCTAAGGTAGGGGAGGCGGTGTGTTCTGTATGTTTTGTTGGGAGGGTGAGAGTGTCGTGGGTGGGAGTGGGGAGGGGGCTGGGGAGGGAGAGGTGTCCGCCGTGGGGGGGATGGGAGGGGGGGTGGATAAACCCCGAATGGTGGTGTGATCAGATGGTGGCGTGTTGTGGGTGAGAGTTGTCATGTCAGGTGTGAGAGTGTCGTGGGTGAGAGTGGGGAGGGGGCTGGGGAGGGAGAGGGGTCTGCCGTGGGGGGGATGGGAGGGGGGTGGATAAACTCCGAGCGGTGGTGTGTTCAGATGGTGGCGTGTTGTGGGTGGGGATTGTTATGTCAGGGGGGAGAGGGATGGGGGGTATGAGTGGGGGTAAAAGGGGTCATGTTAGAGGGGCGGCTAGTATAAGAGGTGGCGACATTTGTGACTGTCTTTGGGGAGTGTGGGGCGTTAAAGGCAGGTGGGCCATTTACTGGGGTGCTGGGGGTAGAGGTGTTGTAGGTGGGGGCTCTGGTGGAGTTCTGGGTGGGGGTCCGCAGCTTGGAGAGGTGCTCTTTGAACTTGGGGAACAGGTTGTCTAGTAGTTCCAGGTTCTTGTCCGTGGATTGAATTAGGACAATCCCGTTATTGTAGATAGTAATGGTAGTCCTCCCAGGGAAGAGGTGGGAAGGTGTGATAGAGAGAGTTAGGCCATGAGTTGTTTTCCTGGTGGTGGAGACGGTGAGTAGGGTTAGGAACGTTTTTCTCCATTGGGCTCTGCGTAAGGTGTGGAAGATGATATCAGTATTCAGGGCTCCATTGCCCGGTGAGAAGTAGGTGTCGGCAAAGGGTGTTTCAGGGTGCGACCTCAAGAAGTTATGTTTAAAACGTTTAGTGGCTTTTTTGGTGAGGGTGGAAGGGTAGTTAATTCTAAAAGTGTGCTTGCCGTTGAGCTCCATTTTAGAAAGGCTGTGATGTTGGGTGTAGGAGATAGGACGACAATAAAAACTGTCAGCCGTTGGTTACAGGGCAAAGGAGTGACACTAGTGAGTGACCAAAAGTATAAGAGGTAGAAGTCAGTGCATCCAGGAACAAACAGTGCGAAGGTGCAGCTTACATAATGTATCCTATATGCGAGGTAGCAGTCAACTTACACCATGTACAGAATATGAGAGGTAGAACAGGTTAGGTGGAATCAAATTTACACATCAGAATGTAAGAGGTAGCAGCGGTGTAGTCTAGGTGTAGAAAGTGGCTGGGTGCAGCTTACATGACTAAACGAAGTGAATGAGGTAGAAATAATCAGTGCAACATCGTGAAGTAGCTGACATCGAAGAACCAAATAAATAAGGTAGTGAACAGTGAGTGATAGGGATAAAGGTGAGATAGGTGCAGGTGCAGCATGAGGTAGCGAGTGGAGCAGAACCGGTGAGGGAAAAGTGAGATGGGTGCAGTTTATGCAGAGTGTATAGAATACTAGTGGAGGTAAAAAGCTGCAATATAGGGCGGTCACTTAATCATACGAAGATACATATACATTACAAATACAAATACTATTATAGTACTAACAGAGTATGGGTGCAGACAGAGGCTGCTTGAGTCATAAGTGACACTAGTGAGCATCCAAAAGAAATATGAGGTAGCGATCAGTGCATTACCTGTGAAGAAAAAGTGACATAGGTGCAGGGTACAAAAATTCTACAAAGTACAGGTAGGAGTATAATACTGTGATAAGAGGCAGATACTTAATCACACATATATAAGATAATAATCGGTGAATTACAGGTGAAGATAAAGTGACATGGGTACAGGGTACAAAAATTCTAGAAAGTACAGGTAGGAGTACAGTACTGCGATAAGAGGCAGATACTTAATCACACATCTATGAGGTAGTAATCGGTGAATTACAGGTGAAGATAAAGTGACGTGGGTATAGGGTACAGCAGTGTACAGAATACAAATAGAGGTACAGCAAATGTGTATAATAAAATAAAATAGAAAAACAAAAATAGAAAAATAAAAAATAAAAATACAGTACTGCAATAAAAGGCAGATACTTAATTACAGTGTTTAGATACAGAGCTATGTAGGTGTGCGGTAGTTGATAAGAAGAAAAGTCAGTTCTTAGGGTCTGGGCAAGAAGTGAGTGACTAGTCCATGATGGCCGCCGAAGAAAGAGAAATATCAGTCTAAAATGGCCGCCAAATAGGGGAGATACAGCCGATAGTCCTCTGTCAGTTGTTGTTGCTTTAAGACCAAGGAGGGGCTATTTCAGTTTCTATTTGAGCAAGCCCAGCTCTGGCTTGCTGGGAGGGAGTCTTATCTCTATTTTGGTGGTCTTGTGTGGGGGAGTTAAACTGAACTGAGGAGCCTCGTGAGTAACGGTGGTACAGGCGGTACAGGTTGGGGGAATTTATTGCTACAGTTTTATGGCCCCCGCCATTTTTTACAAAGGAGGCTTTTTCTAGAAAGTGTGAATAGTCGATTGGGGTGGATAAATACCTTTTTGTAGATTTTGTTGAGCAAACACGTTGATGTTGTCAGCAAAGTGATGAATGTATCAAGGTCTAGCCACAACGGTACAGCTGCAGTGTATAAAGACTGCTGGTCTTATGATGTGCGTGCGTGGCTACGTTTAAGTACTTAATGGGAAGCAGACGTAGCGGAGGAACAGCACTCGCGATTACATCCTACTGTGTGTACGAAATGTTAAGGCTCTATCGCAAGTGATTGGTTAGTGTCAAGATTTTTCGGTGCCAAGGCCCACTTGGACTAGATCGCAAGGCTTCACTAATTCCAACTAAGAACTGAACTTTAGGGTTAGAGACTAACAGCATCAACAAATAACAATATCCCCAGAACTATAAATGGTTGTGAGATGGGTTAAATGGCATCAGGACAGAAAGCTCTAGCTTTGATGGCAAGGGCGGTAGTCTGATGCCAACCAAAGTGCTGCTTCTTCCAGAAGCCAAATAATTCTCACGAAGATGAAGTGAATGGCCTCTCCAATTTGTCTTCTTTTTGTAGACTTTTTAAGAAGAGAGTCCAAGGTCAGACTAGTTTGAATTGTTCAAAGTGTTAATCTAGATTAGTAGCAGGAAGACAGAGCCCAAGAGAATTCCCTTCTTTATAAGGATCAGTTAGTGTCACTGGAAGAGGGTTGACGGTAGCTTTGACTGGTAAGTAAAAATTATACGGAACAAAAGAAGGGGATGGTAACTTCTCAGTCAGTTGCTGTTAAACCTCTACTTACTGCCTGCAGCTATTACACATTTACCACTCAAGAGGATATGGAAAGACCTTTAAAAGGTTGAATCATTAGGCAAACTCCCACAGTGACACAAGTAAAAATCACTGTACCCCAACCCCTGAAATATAATCACATTGCCACCAGTGCCAGTTATCTCATCGCGTGAAATGAGGGAGCAACAGCCACTGTTGCTCATGTCAAAAACAACAGCAAAAATGTTTTGCACATGTCAGTGGCATTGCCAATTGTAAAGTTAGCTCATGGAAAACTCAGGGCAGACCCAAAAAAGACTCTCTGTTGCTGTATTATGGACAGGGCACACTTTCCTTGTTTGTACCATGGCGCTCCTTTCAAAAGGAGCGCCAGGTGCATGGGATGACTGGCGGCCCCTTTCTCCCTCTAGAGGGCTGCCTTTATACATTGTACGCTCACAGAATACACATACAATAGTAGTGACATTTGTTAATATAGATTATCATCCATTAGACTCGACACATCATCAAAAACATTTATATTTCGTTACATATTTATAAGATTCCAAATATTGTGGTTGGAGCATAATTAATAATATTTTGACAACAAAGTTATATCTGTTGTTCTTGTGTTGATAATTAAGCATCCGCTTAGCAAAAGTTTGGATTTTAACAATAAGTCTAGGGGAAAATTATTGGTTTGGCTGAATTTCTCCTCGCCTCCCTACGCGACGGTCTTCCCGCTCTGTGCACCCCCCCCCGCTCCCCGCTCCCCCGACGCTGCTCCCCTGCGGCCCACCCCCTTTGTCTTCTGTACCCAGCCCCCATTCGCCGCCCCGCTCCCGCCTCCTAGCTGCCCCTCCCTCCCACTTCGCCAGTTATGGCGGAGACCACGCGTACGCGCAGAAACCATGCGCAGCGGGCGCGCCGATTGTGAAATGCAAGCCCGTCTATGCCCATCCGCGCCTGGACTGCGCCCAGCGCCAGGACCCCTGGACCCCGACGTTGCCAGCCCACACGACGGACTTACGACGCCGCCACCCTCCACGCACTTAACGACGGCCGGAACCCCTCCTGCTACCGAGCCATCCCGAAACGCACCCATGGACCGTTCACCTTCCAAGCCTGCAAATTCACCTGCCTCCGAACCTGTACCGCTCCCGCCAAGCCAGGCACCAGCTACACTCACATGAAGTGCATCCTGCTCAACACCCGCTCCGTCCACAGACACGCCGTCGAACTCTGGAACCTCCTCGACACATCATCACCAGACGTCGCCTTCCTCACAGAAAGCTGGATGAACGCCTCCTCAGCCCCTGACATCGCCATAGCCATCCCGGATGGCTACAAGATCACCCGGAGGGACCGCGTCAACCAAACCGCAGGAGGCATCGCCATCGTCCACAGAAACACCATCCGAATCACGACCAACTCCGACGACACCATCACCGCCGCTGAGCACCTTCACTTTCAGATACACACCGACCCCAAGACCACCCTCCGAGGCACTCTCATCTACAGACCCCCGGGACCACATACACAATTCAGCGAAGCCATCGCAGACTTCGTCAGCCAGCACGCCCTTACCTCCTCAAACTACATCCTCCTAGGGGACCGCAACTTCCACCTGGAGAAAAACAATGACAGCAACACCGCCGCCCTGCTGGACAACCTCGCCAACCTCGAACTCAAGCAACTGGTGAACACCCCCACCCACTACGCATGCCACACGCTAGACCCCATCTTCTTCTCCTCCAGCAAGCACATCTCCTTCAGCGGTATGAATACAGCGCTACGAGGCCTCCGGGTAGAAGTGCGCTATATAAATACTATACATTTACATTTACATAAACCATAATTTAAAAAAAAAGGCAGTTTTGCAACTTCTATGTGTGCTTAAGCAGCACACATAGAAGTTACAAAACTGCACTTAAGAATTGTTTATATGCAGGAAGGAGAACTGTCCTGCACACAAACAATCTTCTCCTCAACACAGACACTCTTGCACTAAGGTGCAAGGGTGCCTGCGTTGGTGCTAGGATGCTCCCCTTAGCAACAGCGCAGGGGGAAATGCAGGGCTGCACCATATTCTTATAAATATGGTGCAGCCCTGCGTTTCAGAAGTGGCAGAGCGTGTCTTTAAACCAAGGAGACTAACGACATGCTCTGCCACTTCTTTGTAAATATTCCTCTATGTGCCTTGGTGCCGAGTGTCCCTAGAAGGGCAGTATATAAATGCAGGCCATTATTACTGATTAGAACATTGGAATTTTGGGAGCATCAGAGGTAAGACTAGGGAAGAGGGCCTTTAACAACTGATATAGCACTCAGCCTGTGAGCTAAATTAGAACATTGGAATGTTGCGATCTCTGTTTAGTACTTATGAGCTTATTTATGAGAGGCTTGCGCTGCCAGAGTGCCCCTTTTATGACGCTACGGCAGCGCAAGCCTCTCAATCATATAGAACCACTCTGCATGGTTCTGCATGGCCTTGCCTTACTCTATATGTTGCAATGGGTTTTCCCACACAGCACCTATGGATTTTGACACTGCCCCATATTTACTTAATCACATAAACCTGAGGCAGTGACAAAACCTTACGTCTCCTGAGAGCAGGCGTAACGAGGACAATTATTTGTAATTTCCCTTGTTTTTTCAAAGATAAAGGAAAACTCCTCTCAGGTTTGGTTTTGTGCAGGAAACTGCCCCCTTCCTGTACAAAAACAATCCTGCCTACAACTAAGCAACTCTTGCACCATGGTGCAAGGGTGCCTATGTTGGTGCTAGCAGCAAATTGTTTGCTAGCGCAGGGAAAAAGGACTGAAATGCACTGTACTTAATAAATACTGTGCATTCCTGCCCATTCACATTGGCGTAGGGCAGCGCAACAAGAAGGCTTGCTGCACTTTCCTATGCCAATATCTCATAAATGAGGCCCTCCATTTGTAAAAGAGAGTGCTGGTGCCCAGCTCAGTAGCCCGTGGTCAGTACAATGAAACATTGGTGCACCAATTACCATGCCTGCAAAGTCTTTAATTCACCTCATACCTCTTTAATCAACTACCAGACACTACCTACCACTTTATCTTTCTCAAGCAGGTTCCTGGCTTTTCACTTTGCGACAGTTTTCCATCTTTCTCTTCCCTCGTCCTTTTGTGTGTTTCCCTCTTTTGCTTTCTGTAAATATAGGATTTGGACAAATAAGTGCAAGCCCCAAAAATAACTGCTGGTGGCCCACACCAACAACCACTGACTCAAATTAAGCACTGGCTCTGTTGAAGACTACGAAGTAGCTCAGAGCTAATAATGGATGGTGTAGGCCTTCTCTTCCAATATTCCACTGCCTGTCTTCTGTTTTTTTTCCTCCTTTGGCAGTAGGCTATAATGCTATACTATTACTTTTAGAGCCGCAGTGATGCTCATCCTCACCCCATCCTGCTTCCCTCTCATACAGCACTGTGGTTGGTTGCGCGGAGAATCCTGCAGTCCCTCCCGAGAATGTTACAGATTCCTCTTCCACCTGCTGTGTAGGGCCTATGCCACAGGGAACTGCCCAAAGAGTCCGCAGGATATTTGGAAACATGCATGTTATTTCACTTGTCAATGAGGAGAGAGCACTGCTTCCATGGGGCATTGGTATGACAAGAAGAGAAAATTCCACTTGTCCTCTGTTTATATACATGTTGAATAAGGACGATAGTATAAGGCGATACGAGAATACGCTAACCCTTTGCACATTAAGTGGCATATTTATGAGGAGCTCTGTCTCACATTTTCATCACGTAACATGGTACATGCGAGATGCAAACCTTAAGTAAGATTAATGAAGCCACGCAAAGCCACTTTGCGTGTCCCTGAGTGGCTTCATAAACCTGGAGTAATGCAACACAGCGTAAATCACTGCATTGAATTAGTCTGCCCAGAGTAGGCGTTGCACGGGTTTTCCTACGCAACTCCCATGGTTTTAGATGTATTCCTAGATTTACTAGAATGGTAAGCCTGGAAATGTATCGTAAAGTTATGCCTTCAGAGGGGAGGTGCAATGAGCAGAAATATCACCATTTCTCCTCGTTTCACCCTCTTTCTATGTGTACAGCATTTTGCAGCACAGAAAGAGGAATATGCCTCTCAGGTTTGTTTTGTGCAGGAAGGTGCCTCTTCTTGCACAAAAACAATCCTGCAAGTATCACAGATACCCTTGATCTATGGTAGGGTGCCCGCATTGGTGCTAGGCTGCTAAAGGGGAGCCAGCGCATGGGAAAGGACAAGAATGCACCATATAGGGTGCATTATGCCCTTTACCTGACACGCCGTGCAGAGCAGCAAGGTGAATTGCTACTCTCCACTGTGCGACTTTCTCATAGGAGAGCCCCTGGGTGTTTCTGTATAAAGCACACAAAGTATAAACAGAATCCCCCAGAGGCTCTTCTCACTTTGGGGGGCAAAAAGACAACAAAAGCCACAGCATACCAACGTGATGTGCGCAAGACTGCTCTCTGCTCAAGCAGGAACTGAACGTAATGTGGCCCCCAGACATCATAAGACAACATGTGATAGTTTGTGCTGGACAAACAATGTTTTGCATGCAGAAGATATTTGTTAGAATAATGTTGGTTAAATATGAGAAGATTATACATATATTTACAGGAACCAATTTCACTGGGTACACTGAGAAAGAATATTTTTTTCTGGGAATGTTTAGTTTACCTTCCTTGTACATTTAATAAACACCCCTTCCTTTTGCTCCACTCTTGCTTTTTCAGAAGAGGTTGAAAAAAACACTGTCAAAAAAGACTCTCAAGTCGCAGTAAAAGCAGGCCAGCTGGTTAGCAAAACAAAAAGTCCAGAGGTCTCTAATGTAAAGGATTTGCTTTCACGATCCTGCTCCTTCTATGAAGCATCTTCAAATACCAGAGAATCTTCAGGTGTGTTGGAAACAAGTGTGTGAGACTGTGGCACCAGTTTAGGGAGTAAAAACAGAGGTTGAGGCATTCACCATCCTACCGTCCCCACCACGTCCCTGGCTTGGCCGAAGATGCATTGGTAATACAGTTAAAGGAGAGTGGTGGTTGGTGGTAGACGTCCATAGAGGGCACAATGACAAGTCCCCTTTAGCTGCATCCACAAGAGCAGCATATAAGTAAGCATGTGAAGAATTTGTGGCTAGCGGGCAGTAAAGCACGAGGATTCAGGTTTAGAAATAGTGAAGAGAGAGGGGGGTTTGGCTTGACGCCAGTGATGGCTGCCTGCTAGCACAGCTCTGCAGCTCTGGGTGAGATGTTCGCCTCCCAATGGACTGTTCCACACTCACCTCACACTTGACAGCACTGCTGCCAAAAGTTCTTGTACTCCCTGAGTCACCTATATTAAATATTCATACAGCTCATCAACTAGGACATAATCCATGTACTTTGTGTTCTCATAAACCAAGAGGTTTGTGGAATATAATAACCTATTGAAACTCCTGCGTGAGGCTATACTTAAAAGTCAAATGTCTTGGCACGGATCTTCCTTGTTTTTATCCCAATACTTCACCAAGACTACTGCAGACAGGAGAAAGACATTTCTAGATATGCGTCTCAATGCCATATCCTGCTTTACTACAGAAATTCTTGGACAGTTGCACAGTCGGGGTCATGGAAGTTACACGATTGTCTACTGCCTGACTGTTCAATCTTCTGTCTTTACCAAGAATTGTTTTTGGTCATGATTCTATTTAACTAATTTGTATTTTCATAATATGTTAATCTTGATAACAGTTTTTCTTCTTTTTCATTCATGATAGGTGATGTTTTTCTGTGTCAACAATATTATCCTCTGTCCGTCTAGATGGTCTATCCTGCTCCCCAGTTTGCCCTTGAGTTCAGGCGTGCCGTCTTCTCCGTGTGGCTTCATTACCCTCGATATATGTTTGTTTCTTGGCATGTCCTACTTTTTATCTAAATTATTTTTTCTTTTCTTACTTTTCCTCCTTTCTATCCTTTCCTCTTGTGTTCTCCAGCTGATTTTTCTTATTATTTTTATCCTTTTTTAGAGTGTTTTTTCATGTTGTTTACTAGTTTTTACTTCTCACCAAAAGTGTAGTTTACATTACATGATTATTGATTATCTTTAAATGACATTACATGCTATTTCACGGAATGTCAAAGGTTTAGGTTCACCTATTAGGAGACAAAAGATACTCACCCACTTATCCAGGGCAAAAGCAGATATTGTATTCTTACAAGAAATTCATGTTGTGGCTTCAGAGGTTCAAAAATGTAAGCGTCAATGGGTGGGCAATGTTTTCTCTTCCCCTGGTTCAGGGAAACAGAATGGGGTTGTTATGTGTGGTAATAAGAATTTTAAAATTGACATACTTTCCCTAAATTCAGATGATGAAGGTAGATGTGTAGAAATTCACATTTCAATTAACAAAATGTTTATTTCTCTTTCAACGTATATGCACCTACCAAACCTGATAACACATTTTGGCCTACTATTTCCTACAAGTTGATGTCTATTTTCATGGATTATATAATATTTGGGGGTGATTGTAATCTGTTTTTTGATCCATACTTAGATTGTGTTTTTAAAGTCACGTTTGTCCCATCTACCATGCACCAGCAATTTACTACAACCATTGAACAATGATCTCTTATTGATATATGGAGATTATGCAATTCATCATCACGTGAATACGCATATTTCTCTCCCACTTATCTATCCCAATCTAGACTACATTATTTGTTTCCAAATCCCTTTCAGAACACATTATACATACCGATATTGGCTCAATATTAATTTCCGGTCATCTCCCTGTTACATTAGATTTAGCTTTACTTCCTATCCCCACCGGTACCAGTACTAGAAGATGCCTTAACACAGCCTTGTTGCTAGATACTACTTTTACTTTGAAATTTGCATAATTCATCACTGACTTCTTTACTCTCAACTCCTCTTCCAGCCTCTCTCCTCATATTATCTGGGACTCATTCAAAAGGTCATCTCGAGATTTTATTATCTCCTACGTTTCCAAGAAGAAGAAATTTAATTCTCAAAAAGCCCGACCGTAAAATGGCGGCGTTAAACCCACAATAACCAGTAATCAACTCCGTTTAGTACCATGAGTCAAAACTTGTAGAAGGGTCAACTCACCAGAACATTGGCCCCTGAAATATTCTCTACTAGAAGCGCTGACCCAGGAGGAGAGATACAGGTCATGTGACCTCACTGCCTGACCCTAAAATGAAGGCTATCAACCCACAATTATTCATTCATTAATTCAGATCAATTTCTTCTACTTCAATCACCGCATCCACTGCCCACATCGTCTCTCCGGACCTGGCAACTACTCACAGACACGTGGGCCTCTAAAATCAGGAGGCACAGCACACTTCATCCCTTCACATCACAGATGCCTGTGCCCATGATGGCAGCTCCCGCTCATCCATAACCTCCTTCTAATGGATAAAGCACCCGACTCTCCCCTCGGGAGCACTACAATCCCATACCAAAGTAACTCCCACGGACCTCCTAGAACAACCCTACAGCCGTGCTGCCTCAATGACAGACGGCACGTAGGCTGTGGACCCAATTGCCATTACCCAACGTCAACGTGATGCCTGGCCCCAAGATGGCAGCCTTTGACCACCCACTACCCCCACCTATCGGATAAGCACCAGACTCTCTTCAATGAACTGCAACACACCAATCCTTTACCATCATCCTCATGCTGCCTAGAAAAACCCTACAGTCGACCGAGCCCCAGCAACAAGAGGCACGAGACATGCAAACCTGATTCCGTCATTTGACATCAGCGTGATGCTTGTCCCTAAGATGGCGGCTTCTGCCTAGCATTATCTCCTTTCTATCGCATAAAGCACAGGTATAAAGCACAGGTCTATCAACTGAAGTGCAATAAACCAATCCTCAACTACATCCCTAAGCTCCCTAGTTTATCCACTACAGATGAGCCAGCCCCAGCGAATGCTGAACACACTCTGTTAGTACGAGAAAGCCAGTCCTGGTAAAAGTCCAACAGTCTGAGTAGCGATCGAAGGAGCTATCCTCCCCTCCAACCAGACAAAATGCCATCTGCAACTATAACCTCCCTCAGCCCCTCTTCACTTACCTACCTAAAACCTCATGGCCCGAACTCCTTCTCCATCATTTTCCCCCCAACCTCTCTCCAAATGCGAAAAGAAACTTCAAACACAGACTGATTAGATAACACCCAGAAACACTATTTGCGGACATATACCACTGATCCTCCAAAGGACAGCACACGAAAAGTCTGGAAAACTGGAACTCCATTCTCAGAACACATCTCCACATATCCAAAACAACTAACACTCCCCACAGCTGCAAACTGACGATCTCATTAACTAACCGCCCTCCGTGCAGTGGCAACACCTCTGCGACCATCTACTCCAATGGCACAGCCATGAGCCAAGCCAACAACGACAACCGAGATGCATTTGACTCCCTCTTGCCCTCATTACGCATCACTCCCTCTCATGCACATCACCCGGCCCGAGCAACTCCTTATCCTTTGACAGATCGACCAGCCATGAGATATCACAAACCAATCCCACGCCCTATGCCAACACCAACCGCCCCCCGGACACCAACCTCCCCCCGGACAACAACCTCCCCTACATCCTCCACACACCAAACACGCACAGGACATACCCCCTCTCCAATACAAACCGGAGGTACGCCACAACTGAGGCTCTCCAACCCCAGGCCGACCGATGCCTACCCCCTACTCCCCACACTACCACCCCCAACTAACAACTAGTGACCCCAAACCCCAGTGAATGATTCATAACACCCTCTCTTCCCCCACACGCAAGAGGACGCTAACATCACGTCGTGAATCTTCACTCTCCTTGCCCATGGCCACTCACAGTAACAACACTGGCATCACGAACACCAAAATCCAACATAGTATGGACGAGCTCTTCCCTTCTCGAGACTACCTCGCCCAGAGCACCCCGCCTCGCCTTCGGGGAGACGACGCAACATCAGGCTCTACTATAAAACCAACTAGAAACTGTAATCCTAGGCCTTAACAAATGTTACTGAACCTCACCACACTCCGAGAGCCTAGTCAACGCCCTCACCTGACTCTCACGATTACCAGCACTAAACATCAAAGGCCCGCTAAGGCTCTATGGCCCAGTTGGAACTCACCCCCCCCCTCCTAAACCAGACACAGAGACTCAAAGAACAAGAGCTGCAATGTCCACGAGCAAAGCGGCAGATTCGCATCCTCGTATGACACTTCTCCCACTATCGCCCCAAAATCCAAGATCCAGGTCATCATTGGATTTGGAAGAGACCGCTCCCCACCCAGATCTTTAAGACCCTTAGCCTTCCCCACTAATATTCCCAGGGCCCCCCTAATGAAGAAACACAAAAATGGGGGGCACCTCCACCAATTGCATGCTCATAAACAGCAGATCAGCTACCAAACATGCAACAGAGCTGGCAGAAACAATCCTTACCCATGACATCGACATCACGTTCATCACCGAGACATGGCTAAATGAGTTCTCTTCCCCAATTATGGACATGCTGGTGCCCCCAGGCTTTGTAATCATGAACAAAGACAGAAAAAGACAGTGCGGAGGTGCTATAGCAATCTTACACAAGAACAACATCTCTGTGACAGAAACTGACACCTTCAATTACAACTCCTTTGAATGTCTAACCGCCAACGTGAAGACGAGTAACAACAAAACACTATTCTGACACCTCCTCTACCATCCGTCTGGCAACACCACTGCATTCGGAGAGCACCTGTCCGACCTGATAACTCACTGCTCACCCGAGACACCAACAACCTAATACTAGGTGACCTCAAACTACACTGGAATGAGGAAAACAACTCGCTGATCCAAATCCTGAACAAACTTCTATACAACAACAACCTTACCCAACACTGCGCAGAGGAAACCCATAACAGAGGATCAATCCTGGATGCCAATATTGCCCAACCTGACACAGTTATGATCGACCACATCCTGCCCGTTGACTGGTCCGACCACCACATCATCCTATTACACATCAACCAAACGATCCTAGGTCAGCCCCCTACACCGGAACCCCCACTGGGTGAGGAACCCAACTCAAATTCACCTGGCTGACCTGGAGGAAAGGGTAAGCTCTCTCCTTTTCATCTCTACCGAGGCCACCACCACAACAGAACTCACCTCTCACTACAATACAACTATGACTACCATCCTCAACTAAATAGCCCCGTTGAAACAAACAAGAGTGAGGAACGCCCCATCAAGATCCTGGTTTAACACAGACATTAACTCCGAAAGAAGACAACTAAGAGCTGCAGAAAGACCCTGGCGGAACTACTCGTCCACAATCTTCCGCGACCAACTCAAATCAATACGCAGGAAGTACAAAAAACACATCAGGAACAAAAAGACTTTGGGGCATATTAACAACGTACAGGGATAATCATCGCTGGCCGTGCTTAGCGATAATTATATTATCGCAGGCTATCTCTGGTATTTATCGCCCTGGTAGCACGTAATTAACAACACGTTACTTCAGGGCGATAAGAATTCCAGAGATAGGGAGGTTATCACCCTTTTGCAGGAAACATCGGTGGTTTTCCAGCGATGTTCCTGCAAAAGGGCGATAACCTTGCTGATACGACCCACAGGGTCATATCATCATAATCCATCCCCTATGTTAGGGATGGCTAAGTCAGGATGTTTAGTAGATGTTAGATTTTGGCAAAAATGTGTGCTAAAATCCTGTGGGCTGCCTTGTAAATTTAGCGATGTAAACATCAGCGATATTTGCAAGGTAGTCCTTCTGGGTTACGCCCAGTAACGCCCACATTGCATCTCATTGGAGATGCAAAGGGAGGCGTTGGGAAAAAGGGTGCTAACATCCATGTTAGCACCCTCTTGTAATTAGGGCGCTGGTTTTATCTCCGCTTTTTTGGCTTTGTAAGCCAAAAAAGCGGAGATAAAGCCCTTGTAAATATGCCCCTACCTTCTTTTGCAATGCTCTAGACAACGCAAAAAACAGGCCCAAGGAACTCTTCAACTTCATTGGGCAACAAACTTCCAAGCCCCCTTCATCCTAAGTTTAGGACTCCAAAGACCTGTGTGATAACTTCGCCAACTTCTTCAATGACAAAATCAGCAAGATTGAGCTCTCCCTAGATGACAACTGCAGTCTCCCATACAGGAGCGCATCCCCAGGGACAGAAGCTATCACACCCAAGCTCCCCCCAAAACACTGGAAATCCTTCAACCCCATCTCCGAAGCAGAAATAGTCAAAATGATCTCCACCTCCAAACCCTCATCACACGCCTTGGATCCTATACCGGCCCAACTGGCCAAAAAGCTCAAACTCTCCCTAGCCCCGCTCTGGACCAAGATCATTAAGAGCTCCTTGAGAACTGGAGTCTCATCGGACTGCCTCAAAGTCACGCCATTACTAATAAAAAAACGGGCTTGGACACTAATGATCTGAATAACTTCAGACCCATCTCCAATCTCCCTCTCCTAACTAAAATCCTGGAAAGGTGTGTTCTCCTCCAACTGACTCAACACATGGACAGCACCAACCTTTTAGACCCCCATCAATCAGGTTTCAGAAAAGGCTACAGCACAGAGACAGCAATCCTTAATGTTATTGACATTGACGATATACACAAGTCACTCGATACGGACCAATGCTCCCTACTTATACTCCTGGACTTATCAGCTGCCTTCGACATGGTTGACCACAATCTACTCATTACGGTACTTCAAGAAAGAGTAGGTGCAGAAGAGGTGGTCTTACGCTGGTTCTCCTCCTTTCTCCAGAACCGAATAAAAATCAGAAACTTCTCGTCTGACCTACACCCCGTCAGTATGGGTGTCCCTCCAGGTTCAGTTCTTTCCTCCCTCAAAACTGTTCAACATCTACATGGAACCCCTCACCACCATACTCAAAAATACCAACATACCCTTCCACCTCTATGCCGAAGACACCCAGCTCTATCTTGAAACCTCCTCCATTGACGACATTCATAGGCTCAACGTCACTCTAAGAGTAGTCCAACACTGGCTTTCACAAAACCACCTGAAACTCAACCAAGACAAAACGGAAATCCTCCTCATTTCCAACAAAGATGAGAACCCCCAAATCATAGAATGGCTAAAAGCGATTGATGCTCTCAATGGCAATCTCACCTTGGCGTAAAATCACTGGGTATCACCCTGGAACCAAAACTAGACATGGCCAAACACATCAAGCACACCGCAAGGAGCGCCTTCCTCAACCTGAAACTACTTAACAAAATAAAACCCTTCATCCAGCCCAATGACCTCAAACAAGCTACGCAATCCCTGGTGCTGTCTAGACAAGACAATAGGAATTCTTCTCTCAAAGGTACAGCAAAATCCCACTTAACTCCGCTCAGATCAACTCTCAATGCAGCTGCCAAAATGGTCACTGAAGTAAAGAAATATGAACACATCTCACCCGCACTCAGAGAGCTAAAATGGATCCCAGTTGAAATGCGTTCCAACTACAGAACGGCCTCACGCACAAAGCCCTGCACATAGGGAAACTCACCTACCTGGCCTCCAAACTCAAGAAGGCCGGTCAGACAAGGACCCTCAGGAATTCCGACACTCTACTCCTCATCCCTCCAAAAACCCACAAACAAAAAAAACGCATCCCAATCCTTCTCTGGAAATGCGCCAAAAATCTGGAACTGCATCCCTGTCCATATCAGGACTACCCCCTCCTTTATACAATTCAAAAGGCAGCTCAAAGAACTCTTCCTCAATCGCTCTCTCCCGAATGGATAGCTGCCGCCGAAACGCTCAGGCTTTCACATTGAAGTACACAGACTCTTTGTCATTAAGACTTCTACCTCATCCCCATCCCGACTCCTCCCTCTATCCCCCTCCCTAAAGGAGGCTCAGCTCGAGTCAATGTGCACAATATTGCGATATTCTATGTCTTCCTTGCTTTTAATGCTGTACAGCGGGCTGAGACTTCCGATGCTCCATGAATCAATATGTATACTACTGCTAGATTGTGTGTTTTTCCATGCTACAAATGCTGTAGAGCGCTCCGATACCTTTGGGTCTGGCCGGCGCTATATAAAACTCCTCATTAAATAAATAAATGAAGGCAGCCATGTGGAAGGACACTCCGACTCCCCATCAGATCACGATGTGTCAATCAAGCCATCAGAATCCTGCTGTAAAACCAGGTCATCAGAGATCGCGGAAACACAACTACAGAGCTAGAAACTTGATTCAGCGACCCCTCTCCACGTTCCTGCATCTCATGGATCCTGCTCTTCAATGCCCAGCACTGCTCTACCTGATCCACTACCAGCAAATACAACGCCGTTGTGGACCACAACAGAGGTAAGCCCAAAACATCTCCCTGCATGCAACCCCTTGACAAGCACAATATACAGCAATCGCTCATGGATAACTTACCTGCCAACATCGGACACCCTGATGGACACAGGAACATATACCACAGTTAAAGTACCCATTCCTTGCACAAAGGTGCATTGTCACCTCAGCATCGGGGAAACCCACCTCGATATAAATTATACCATTTAGCCTGGCCGTGGCGGTCATGTCGCAGCAGTGGTCAAGCGGTAGCCAAACTTGTCCATATGGATGAAGAAGTTCAGCACATGATTTCTGGCTATCAAGATCCTCATATCGTCCGCCAGCCCACAGTCTACCAAAATGAACCTCCAATTAGCACAACATAGCTGCTGCAGGCCCAGTGTTTATAGTGAAATCTCAGTAAGATCATGATAAAATAGATAAGCAACAGGAGTGATGGATGAGGCAAGAGTCACCTGAAAAGGACAATGGGGATCATTGCAGTCAAATCAGGTTTAGATCAGATCCAAGGAGGAAGAGGAGAGAAGAGCAAACATGATGTCTTTGGGGAGGTCACAGTAGTACAAAAAGGTATGGGATGAGTCAGAAACCAAAGGCAGATGACACATTAAGAGAGCTACCACTGCCATATAATTGCAGATCAGCCCACACTCTAAGCAGACATTGACAGGCTCATTCCATACAATGGTAGACCATACCACATAATAAAAGGCCACACCATGCAACACTAGAATACATTTGCATTGAAGTAAACACCAGTGGGCATTTGTCTCATTTGTGTACTGCTGCACTAAATGACCCCATGTGAGTATGTCCTGTACATCAATAACACTGACTTATCCTGCCACTCCACTGAACTCCTCCAAACCATCACTCCACCTCTCAAAATGTAGCACTAAGTCGAGAATCTGGACTGAATGCCAATATGTCATGCAGAGGTTTCTTGAAAGCAGTGAACTTTGACCTAAGATCCATGACAAACCTCCTCTTCCTCACACCTGCCTTACACTCATGTGAATAAATGTGAGAAAATTACTCAATAAATAATCATTTTGCAGATTACAAACCTTTTAACTGGTGAGTCTGTATGTCAATTCCTTGATACAGCTGTCTGTAAGAGGATACAAAAAATCTTACTTTGCCTCGTCTACAAACTATACGTCACCAACACTGTATAAGAACAAGTAAACTATTCAAAAGTGGAGAGACCTGTGCAAGAAATGTCTGGAGAAATGAGTGGTAGCCAATGTTCCTTCTAATTTGTGTCCTCTGTGTGCGGCAGTGTAAGGTCTTTGTGCGCTGCAACCAAGGCTATGTGTGCCAGTAACCAGACCGCCCGTGTGGGTGCAGTGCCCTATATCACTCCAAACTTTTTTCTTAAACAAATTGAAAAGACATTGCTTTTTCTCACATACAGATCCAAGTGAACAGTGCTATGGCAGGTTTGAAATCGTACCACATAGCAATTTTAAAACTTGGCAGCTATGTTGCTGCATTTCTTTTCTTAATGGAGCTGGGCTGTGGGGTGATTGTTTGCATTTGTTCAAGTTTTCATGTTAATTTCAGCTCGATTTCCATGAAAACTTTAACAAATACCCTCTTTGAGCAGGAAAAATAAAATTATAATACCTTTGGGGTCTATTAGGATGGTGGACGGACAAAGTCCGTCTGCCATCCTGTCTGGGGCAGGCACCGTCCACCACAAGGGCGGAGGAACCGTGCCCCCAATTAGGATGTATCCCGCCACAGTGGCGGGTGCATCCCGCATTTTTCACATTGCCGCGGACGGTGCATAAAGCACCGGCCGCCGCAATGTGAAAAATGCATGTTGTGCGTTTCACAGCACAACATGACAGGCACCGCACGGTGCCTGCCATGTTGTGCTGTGAAACGCAGGGTAGTACCATAGGTACCCCCCATGTGCACCCCCACTCCCCTTCACCCTGGGGGCCCGCAACGGGCCCCTAAAGCAGGAACCGTATGCCTTTTTGTGGTGGCATTGCCGCCACGGAAAGGCATTCCCCTCAGGCCATCCTAATATGGCTGGCGGTGTCTGATTGACATCGCCACCATATTAGAGCTTATCCGCCACGGTCGCAAGCCGACTATGGCGGAAAAGCGGCAGACGGTCTTCCCGTCCGCACGGTCCCCCCTGCCATTGTAATATGGCGGGGGGGAAAAAGATGGCGGATGGGCAAGAATGGCAGGATGGCAGACGGATCGCCACCGCCTGCATGGCGGTGGCGATCCGTCTGCCATCCTAATGGACCCCTTAGTTATTATAATTTTACTTTTCGCAGTTTCAGGGCTGGGTTAGGGTAGGGCCGCATCAGGCTTTCGACTAACGCATTTTAATGCTAGTGTCCGCATCACAGCATTAAAATGCATTAGTCACATATTCTAGCACCCCTCTGACAATACTGCAATTGAGGCACACTGCCAATGAGGCAGCACCAGCACTCTAAAATTGTCTAATATTTATGAGCATGCAACTGACCCTTCAAATATAAAATGCTATGTGTCAGAGATAGAATATTAATCAGCAGCGCTGAGCAGGCAGGCCAGAATTTAACAGATCAATTAGCCGTGCCCTAACCAGATTCCTGTGAGTCTACTCTGAGGGTACCAGCCATCACGTTGGTAATCCATGGAGCGGGTCTTGCCTGCTGTTTTCCCACAATCACACCACCCTTTTGGTGACCAGAAGCACACACATGCTTCGAAGATTGGACAAACCGGAGGGTGGTAGCTTTGTTTTCCTTCCTGCACCCCCCAGCAGAGAAGTCACATTACCTGAACATCTTGCACAGGATGTTATAGTTTTACAGCCTGCTGGGCCCATTCCCTCCTAAACCCCTGCATCAGCCTGGACAGAGCTTGTTGAAAAAACAATCAACTTCTCAGCCCCTGCAGTGCCTTCTGAACATGTGTACTATCGTGACCCGGAGGCACAGTATTGGTCTTGTGACTTGATTCCAGGACTTGATTGTCATCAGAGCAGCACACAAGTGTTTAAGTGCAACCAGCAGAGGTAGGAGGCATTTTTAAAAACAAGCTTATAATCCATATTTTCAGACATTCTGTTCTTATCATCTGACTTTAACCGCTTCCGTGCGGCGCCGATTCCCCCCCTGTGCTGGACATTCCAGAACAGGGTGCGGTCGTGACGGAACCGTTCCGTCATCAGCACAGCTCAACCGTGACTGATGACGGAATGGTTCCATCACAAGCATCGAAGGGGTTAAAGCAATAATCGCTTATATACTTCAAAACACCTTGTTTTGGAAATAATCTGCTTTGCTACACTTTTCTAATCATCGTCTTTTAACTAGTCTCGTCATCAATTAACCTTGCTTTACCTCTCAAAAAGACAAAAATACATCTTGGAAAATGGACTTCGGGAGATTCAGGTCGTTACCCAACCCTTACCTCAGCTACTACCTTCTCCACAAGGATGGGGCGTCCCAGTCTTACTGCTTTGTCACACGGAAGCTGCTGCAGGAGTCAAGAATTAGGTTGTTAGGGAAAGGGAATGGGATTGGTAATTCTAAGGGTACGTGATTCAGGACCCCAAGAGTAAAAAGTAGAGCTTTCATTAGAATACTCTACATGCTGCACAGAGAAAGGAATTAAATATCTTTCAGCAATAGCATGAAAATGCAGCTCTGCAGTGGTTTTCTCCCCTCACTGCCAAACAGACTATGTCCATCAGATTCCCTTACTTTTCCGACTCCAATCATGTTGATTGACCTCATGCACTCTAGCTCAGCCATTCTAGTAGCAAGATGATCATTAACCCTCGAAGTAGTCTGCTTGCTTCCTGAAAGCACCACACATGCAGTGGTCGAAGTGGGCAGGAACAGCAGGGCACGGCATGCCCCTACTTCGTTAATTTAATAGATTCCATTTCCCTTCTTTTTTATTTTAAACATGCGTCCCAGGATGGCAGAAATAGCCAAGGCCCACAGATAAGGTTCGGCGTTCGTGGCAGGGCAGGGCGGGTAGAGAAGGAAAAGGACTCTGTCTCTTCCTTCTTGCCCAGAGAAGACAAGGACAGTGTCCACTTCTGCTCTGCCACTGGCAAAAGCACTCACCGATTTCTGAATAATGAATGTAAAAGCGTTAAGGTAACCATATCGTTCCTGTTCATCAAATGCTTTACTTAACCCCTTCCGTGCTCCCGTCGGCAGCACTCCCTCCCCAGTGCTGCCGTCGGCCGACGCAGCACCGCCCACCCTTTAGAACGGCCGCACCGCGGCGGTTTATCCGCCGCGGTTAAGGCGTTAAACTTGCATTTCCTATGAGTGTTTGCTTTTTCCAAGATGTTGTTACTTTTTTTTTTAGGCAGCATATTATTCTCGTCTAATGCGTAATTTGAATTGTGTCGCATCCAGGAGTTTATAGCGGGGTACAATTGGGTTGTAGCTGAAGGCAGTGCAAGTTTCTCTCAATGGGGCAGTATGGTGTTCAGTGGAGGAGAGAATGTGGAACTATGGAAAGAGCTGCCCAATTTGGAACTGGGGAACCAGGTTCAGCCTTCATGACCAGTCCAACAGACCACTCTCCTGAGGGAGCACATTCCATTGCTAGACCTTAGAAGCCCTGGTGTCTTAGCACCAGCATGTGGACCCTAACTGTGGCAATTGTGGATTAACCTTAAAGCCTGTCAACCACAATCCATACTGAAGTTCACCTCCAGTCTTGCGGGCAGGCCTATGAAGCAGCACACCCTAGGGCGACAGTCACTGAGGTCACAGAACCCTTGAGCAGGGTGTCTCTATGGTGGTGCCATCGCACTGGGCGCCGACTTCAGGTCGGGTGTCATGCTTGCAAGTAAATTATGTTTCTAAAAGCACTTGCTGCCTCCTTCCTGGCCTCTAGAAATTTTAGGCAACAACAAAAATGTCATGATAACTACGGTGATTAATGTTCTTCCTAGACAGAGATGGAGTTTTCTCAAGTGGAAGTTTTGACTCATGGAAAGGTAGCACAGAGGGCTAATTTGTCTGCTGCAAAGAACATGTACCATCCAGATCACAAAGTGCACATAATGTAAATGGGTCAGTGGGTTACTGCTTTCGTCAGTGAGACCCCTTTGGTACTTGCAGTTTATAAGTCAAAACCCTAAAATAGAACAGTGAGCTATTAATTGTCATCTAAGAGCTGCAAGTTGTTCCCCAATCTGATTATCCTAATGTTGCACAAAGGGGTCATTTGAATAAAAATCTATTCTGGTTATTAAAGAGAACCCCCAATCATGGTATTACATTCTTATTTCAGTGTGTTTCTCCAGACCAATCACTATTTATTTTTATTAACAATTCTTTTTAATAAACATACATGTATCGCCAAAACAGATTACATTTTAGGAGGAATTGATTCAGAACTGCTTTGACAGTCACAGATGTTACAATTACTGATAGGTTCAACATGAAAAGATAACACATTTACAGTGAGAGTGAATCATCATCTGAGGGAACCAATGGGGGGCTACATATATTTCCCGATAAGCATTCCATTTTGCCCAAACAGTGGACTGTTTTGGGGACAACCCCATGCTACGTACATTGTTTCTCCCTGAACATGCACCAGTCAGACCAATCACTATTAAACTATACTGCCTACTAGTGTAGATGTCATGTGACTCCTACACCTTGTAGTCCTTTGTCCTATGTAACATTTCCTACACAGAGATTTATACACATATGACTAATTGTCTCTGGGTAATGAGTGTGATATAAACTGCTCTGACACCCAACACTGGTATGAGCGGCACTGTAAATCAAGTTAAATTCATCTGAGCGAGAGTATGCCTATGGAAACTTGAGGGGCACTGTTAAAGGGTGGTAGTGAGGGTATCAGTGGAGGAGGGAGTCATTGAGGGGGCACCAACAAACATTGTCGCACAGGGCTCCACCAGCGCTAAGGCCGGCCCTGCCCTTGAGACCAGGCCTGCCTCACCCATTGGTCTCTTCATTGGCCTTGTTTCAGCAATAGTAGCTGTAACTCACCAGGGGTCGGCAATGCAGGATTTGCAAGCACAACAAACTAAGTTCACAAACTTCACAGTCTCTCTGCATCCTGCACAAGTACTGTTAACATGTGCTGCCTGCTTTGGGGCCACTGGAATTATGCAGCAATGGAGGACAAAATTATGCCGCAGTGTTAACTAAATTATGCAACAAAAAAGAGGCTGCAGTATAATGCAGTATATTTTCTGGTACTTTATTATTTTTACATTTTTACAGATGCTAACAGTCTCTGGAAGAATGTCTCCTTATAAGTACCAGTGTAACATACAAATCCAGCAGTGAAAAAGGTGATCAGTCAACCTTTGCAAAGGGCCATCCACTTTGCAGAAACGCAAGTCACATTTTTTAGTAACATTTGATCTGTTTGAGCTACAAACAATGTATTAGTTAAAATCGTCAAATTATGCTGCAGATTATGCATTATGCGGTAAAAATTGCAGAACCCGAATTCTGTAGAAAACATTTACAAACTAGGATGTTTGGCCATTCATCCTTGAACTGCTCTTGTGGAAAAAGGGATAAGTGCTGATGACAGAAGCTGCATGGCTCGTAGACAAATGGTTTTATTCCTGCCAATTACCACGCATCAGGCATTAGACCAGCGTATTTCAGTGTGATGCATTACCGCACTGAATTGCATTGTATCGCATATGCATAGTCAGCGTGTCAGCATCTGTCACTGTACTTCAGGCTGCCTAAAAGTGTGGCGGCTCGTAGCATGCCTACCGTGGTGTGCGAAGGCAGGCTTGGAGCTCGCCTTGAGGCTAACACTCCCTGATACAATGTAGCAGAAATAATTCATTATACTGGGTCTCGGCGCCGCAGGGAGGATGTCACATCCTGCTGCCAGCAGGAGTTGAGTTTATTGAAAGGGGCTGGCTATGCAGGCAGTGCTAAATTCAAGCATGGCGCTCGCAGCATTGCGCTACCTACTGCAGCTAGCACTGGACCGGGCCACAGCCCACGTGCTGTAAACTCCCCGTCGAATTCAATTATTCATTACCGCAGCCAAGGAAGAATGAGAAGAGTGAGTGACACGGGTGCAGAGGCCGCCTCGACAGCCCCGGCGCTGAGTAGCTCTTTAGCCCTGCTACATGCCACATCGTCGGCAGTGCTCATCTCGTGTCGCCTATACAGTCCTGCATTACACGCAGGAGCCGAACCCTGGTGTATACATCCAAATCTCTGAGTTCAGGTCAAGGATGTCTGATATAATCCAGTACCCAACACAATTGCTAAAGACGTTTATTACAGACCACTCCAAAAGAAGTCCTACAAGCATGGCCATGTGCAGCAAAAGAGTGTATAGCCCAATTTGCTCCCAGTCCTCCCTGCAACAGATATAATCTCTCCTGCTGCTAACTGCACAGACTGCATAATCCATCCAAAGCACATTCTACATAACCAAATGACACAAATAACCCCAAAGTGTGCTGCATTCAGACAAATCTGGCAACACTGCCATAGACACTCCACCGGTCACAAAGGGACCATGGTGTCAGTGTGCCTCTCAAGCATTCCCAGGCACAATCTTGACAAGTGACTGCTCAGAGAGAGGGGGCCATAGCACAATTGGGCACACAAAACAAGCAAATAAACAAGACTCCACATTGCCTATTGTGGCATGTACACAGGAAATGCACATTACCAAATACACACCCATCTCAATGCATTTAAAGACACACACTCCTTATACACAATGTCTTGCAATAACACTGACACACACATGAACGTGTGTGTAGAAAGAGCCAATACAGGCCAAAGACTACATCCCTCCCCAACAACTTCATAACCTATCACATCCTACACATCCTACAGCAACCTAAGCTGGACATCAGGGGGCTTTACACTTGTCAAGGATAATGCATCAGCCACTGACAGTAAGCAGTGTGTAAACACCACTACCACCAGGGACAGACATATCTGAAATCCCCACCATGAACAAGAAATTCACAAATCATAACAGCACACCAATCACTTCCCACACAGGATGTGTGGCAGTGCTTCAGCAAACACCTAGACACTTTAGAAACCACCTACTGCTTCACAACTCAGGCAACCACATATGCATGATACAAGAATAGAGGACTGTGTTGTAAAATCAACTGTACAATACAGGACTACCCATGACTGCAATTAATTAGACTAAAATACCACATATCATATTGGGAAACTGTGCTGAGGGGCACAATGGTTATGCACACAAACCGTTCTCCCACAGTATACTGTCACACTATAGAGGTTAGGGAGGGTCAAACAGTGGCTTGGCATAGAGTGGAATATTGTTGAGTGAATTGGTGTATACAGGATTAGTGTACAGGTGAGGAGTGTACAGAGCAAAATGACATAGTGGAGTCTCTCACATTGTTTTGACCTCAAATGGTCTTCTGGTGACTGTAGTGTCATGCAGTGGTGACAGGTACACTGTAACAGCACACAGTGGTGTTACATAGATTGGACTTGTGTACAGGACTGGTACATATTGGAATATCACATATTGTAGTACATAAAGTGTAATTTGACACCAATGAATGGCTAACGGCACATATTAGGGCTGTTTGCCAGAGTCAGTCAGCACAGTGATCTCAAAGATAAGCAAGACCTATGTATGATCCCCAAACTCTCACCTCACACATTGGAGTGACACACTCTGCATACTCACAAATGATGTGGCCCACAAGTAGGTGTGCCCTAGGACAGCGAGGTCACACTGACACACTGCACATTGCTCCGGCAACAACTTCAACATGTGCACATAACCTCTTGCATGTATCTAAGCTTGTAAACTATAGGCACTCATTACCTGGATCATACGTATGTGAAAGCGTCATGCTCAAGGGCACATACACAATAATACATCAGCTTTTGACATGACAATCACACTGCCTGAGTAGTCAAGTGCACACATGTAAATGTACCCATGTGACTATGAAGCCATACCTATCCAAGATAACTTTACACCTACGCTGGTGTGTACACGTCAAGATAGATCCCTCACATATGATGCACCCTGTCCACCCCTCAAGTCAACATGTACATCAAAAAAGCTGTTGTTGATGTAGAGGATCCAAATATGATATGTGTACAAAAATAGAGCCCAGACAAATGTATGTAGAGGACAAGAGTAGACCAACACAGATAAGCATCCTGGCCCCATTAACCCTCTGACTCAATAAGCACATTACCTGCTGCAACCTCTGGGTACACCTGCAACTGCAAATTAAGTACATGCCACTGTGAATGCTGCATTCTGCGCATGGAACAGGTGATCATATACACATACATTGTTCTGCATCATTAGCAAGGCTAGTGACAAAGCTCTGAACAAAAATATAACTCTAATACAAAAACTCTGTATTTATAACTAAAGTGCCAAACAACAAGACAAATGGCCAGTCCAAAATAGAGTCTGCACTTGTGTGCATGAAAACCTACACTACAAACTTGCAACACAGTCCACTGCCATCGAAATCTCCCCAGGATAGGGGCATCAAATAGGCAGTTCATGCACAGCTCAAGGAGGATTGGGGTGGTAAGGGGGAGTCTGGTTCAAAATTGGGGAGAACTGGAACTGGAGGGGGCGAACTGGCTGATGCAGTGGGATCACTGAATGTGGGAGGGTGAAGGCAGGCTGGACCAGGTGGAGTTGTGACACGTGGAGGCGGAAAAATGCTGGGGGAGGGTCAGTGGATGATGTTGCCTGTGGAGGGCTAAGTTAGACTTGTTTGGCTGTCCAATATCCACCAAGCGTCTTGGGTCAAGGCGAAGTGAGGTGGCCATAACAGCCTCCTTCTTCCCAGAAAGTTGTGCAGGTGGTGGTACTTCTTTCCGGGGCTATTTCCCAGATCTGGTGGTACATTCGGGGGTGGGGGGTGCTTTTTTTCCCTTCCCTCCCCTGTTGTGGAGGGACTTTCACCTCTTTTGTCTTGTGGCCATGCTTCTCATGGGGGTTAGTGGGAGAGGAACCTTTGGCCAACCCAGCCGTCTTAACTCGGGGTGCAGCAGTGGCAGGCCACAGGTCCAGGAAAGCCAGGGTAAGGGTTTTGGAGGCATTGGGATGAGGTGTGGGGACGGGAGGGCTCTTGGAGGGCGAGGAATCTGAGGTATGCAATGTGGATGCATGTTTTTTGGCTTTATGTTTCTGAGTGTTCTTTGATGGTGTTGTGATGTCATGTGTGCTTTTTATGTGATTTGGGGATGGTGTGTTGTGTCTGTGCAACTTTGAGTGGTGTTGTTGTCTCCTGCGTGTGGATGTCTGGGTGCCTGAGTGCTCGGGGTTGTTTGAGATTGATAAGCGTGGCTCAAATCCACCCGAGTGACTTACCGCACTCACCTATAATTACCAAATAATAAGTCAGCCGGACAGTGGAGAAGAATAAACAGAGTATTTTATTAGGCCACAAACTCCCATATGAGAGGGCCCTGTCCGACCTCACCCCTAAGAGTGCGCCGAGAGGACTGACTCATCTCATCACAGCAATACATTATAACATGGTACAGCAGAGTAAAACACGCCCATACTGAAAAATTACTGGACCCCGGAGAGGGTGAACAATGGCCTCACACAAGAGGCATCTGCACCTGCAATAGCAACATTTGGTTATCTTGGTCCAAGGCCGCAGAGCCAGGCCTCAGCATCTCCAGCGCATGAGAACAGTTCTGATAAGAAGTTTTGCAATTAGTTTCGATCACAGTTAGCCAAGAAACGAAAACTGCTGCATTCAGGGTTTTTCCTATTCCTACCGGAGTGGGGTGAGCAAGTGCGACTCGCACGCAGAGAGAAGCACTCCAAAATGGTGGCACACAAGCTAAGCTAAGAGAACTGAATAATGTCATACGCATAAATGAATAACGAAGTAGAGAATATAAACGTTAATGCATAAATGAATATATCATTAGTTAGACACATTATGCTAACTCATGAGCGTAGGTATAAGTGGGCGGGGCATCGGAAAATGAAACCTATCAGACCCTCCTTTTAGCATTATGTGGCTGACATGAGCACAGCCTTTATTAACCAAAAGTTAGGGACTTTACACAACTTTCTAGGGACGGGGCAAGATATTAATCGAAAATATCATCATCAATAAGCATCAACCAGTGAATATCGTGGAGCTCAACATCATTGGAAACAGGATATTGGCGTGTTGGTCTTTTAGGAACTCGCAAATTGCTGGCACACATGGAGCAAAAAGGAGGAAGGCAATAAACACATAGGCAACAGGTCAGTAATATACCAACAACTCCTACAACACCCATCAAAATCTTCCAGTCCCAAGAGGAGAAAACACCCCACAACCACGTCTGCAGTGACCAAGTACCAGTGTCCTGATGAAGTTCAGCCGCCAATCTATGGAGTTTCTGTACAGCTAAGTTAACAGTCGGGCCGAGTCAGGAATATACACGCAGCAGGACGTCCCGATGACGCGACAAGCTCCACCCCTGTCTGCAAGGATGACGTCAAGCACCATCCTATTCTGGATCGTAAATAATCTCATAGCCTGCATCTCAACGGTCATATTAGCTGCAATGTCAGCCTCAGTATTCACTACCTTTTCCATCACCCTTGACAGTCTCCGAATAGCTATACTGTTAAAGATGGGACCCCAGAACGGCAGTAAGCCCTTAGAAAAATCCGTCCATTGCTGCGAAGAAGTGTCGGTCTGATCTACATCCTCAACTTGAAGAGCCCTCCTTTTACACTGTTTAGGCATTATAGCAAACCGAGGATGAGTCTTATGATAGTCTGAGGGTGCTACATAAACAGGAGGAAGCAAATAAGCCAGATAGCAGACCCCACCCCAACCCTCGGGCAACCACAGATATCCATTGTCCCCGCAAACAAAGTAAATATTCAGTGGAGTGACCAAAGAAGGACTAAGGGGTAGGCGAATCAAAGCGGTCACATTGCAGGAACTGTTCCCAACCTTTATAGGACCCCTCCCTTGGATACAGAAAAATGGTGAGGGCCCAACAACTGCCAAGGGTACCAAAGAATGACCACTACTATTTGTCGAAGGAGGGTGTCTATAAGCTAGAGAAGAGTTCAACTGTAGAAAACTCTCCCTCACTTTATCAGTGTCGTTAGGGGTCACAAATCGTCCTACTTTCCTCGAGCATGTTCTAGAATTGTCTGATCGAAACGTCCGTCAGTAAACAACCGTCCAAGAGAAGAGGTGGGCATAGGGCGTACACGCATCGTCAAAGTTGACCCTGTACTAGGCAATCGAGGGTCTAGAAAATCAGGCTGTTGAAAGAATTTCACCATACCAATTAAGGTGTACCAACCCACACAGCTATTTACAGGTGTTAAAGGAAGTGCCAGCAATCTATCCTTTTTATATGCAGCAGAAGGGAGCAACCCACAAACCTAACAATCTGTCACATTATACACGGCATGGGCATGATGTAAAGTCTTAATAAAAACATTATCACGGTAGCCTTTTCGCAGACATTGTTCGCCATAATCAACAGTAACCATATTATGCTCGGGGAGGGCAGAAGGGGTAGGGATAAACTTATGAACAGGGTAGGCTTCATCTAGAAAAAACAGTATTCCAAGAATTATTAGAAATACAATGATGAATATCACAATGACCACAATTTTTCCTTTTCGGGACAGAGCAAGCCATGGAGAATCTGGTTCTGGTCTACGAGGAGCTGCAAAAGGCTGCTCTTCCTCAGGGATGGGACGGCCAAAGGGGTACATGTTTCCTAGCTAAAAGTCCAAAACTAAACTAAAGGAGTATTCAAACAGTTCCAGTCACTCCGAAACCGGCCAGAGGGGTTCTTCACCCTTAAAAGGGATCTTCTCCCTGTGTCCGTTAAAGCCTCACAGGCAGGCTTCTATTGCTCATTCCCTAATCCCTCGACGGAGTCGCACAACTTTGGCAACTCAGGAGCACTGAATCCGGGCCCAGGCGCAATCCTAGTGTCCCAGTTGACAATGTCTCGACAGTGCATCAGGGCTCTTACCAGCAGTCCATCCCTAACACTTAACTATTCTTCAGCACTGTTCACACCTATTCCCTATCTCAGCCCTTCTTCCAGTGCTCAGTTCTTCTTCTTCTCCTTTCTGGGTCGTAGATTATAACGAGTGCTCCCTCGCACCTCTGGATCTGTGAACAGAATGGGAGGCTCAATGGCAGGGGACTTATCCGCGGATATTTGCTCACTGTGATCAGGAGAGACCACACCACTTGCAACCAGAGCTGGCCTCTTTGCTCTTTGATTCGGCTCCTCACCCCTCAACAAAGCACCACAGAAGGGTATATACCGAGGAACCACTTCACATTCTTGATCAGCGACGCCGTTTCTCACCCATTCATCATATGGCAGCGGCAGGGGAACACGCTTCACATGAGATGCATGCGTCCATGCTTTGCGGCCCTGGATCCGAAGTGCGGTGCGGGTGGTAAGGAGCACCTGTCTCGGCTCCGACCACCTGGGTTCCAAGCAGGACTTCCGTTAGTACTTCTTCACGACAACCCAATCCCCGGGTTGTATGGCGTGGCCTGGCCCCTCCGGCAGCGGCTTCAGGGTGTCTGCTACCTGCTGATGAACAGAACGGAGATCTTTAGTCAAGGCATACAGGTAATCTATCAACAAAGGATATTCTATTTCCGAGAAACATTTAGGTCTGGGGACACCCCACACATTGGCCGGTCGGCCGAAAATGACCTCGTGGGGTGAAACACCTGTCTTAGAATTTACTGTCACTCTGGTGGAAAGCAAAGCCAGGGGGAGTGCATCTGGCCAACGTAACCCTGTACTCTCTTGTATCTTGGCTATTTTTAACTTAAGTGTCCCGTTGAACCTCTCTACCAAACCCGCAGCCTGGGGGTGTTGTGCTGCGTGAAACTTTTGAGATATCTGCAGTCCTTTACATATCTGTTTCATCAATTCAGCATTGAAAGATGTGCCGTTATCACTCCAGATCACCCGGGGCAAGCCATAACGGGAAAAATACTCCTTTATCAACATCTTAGCCGTTGAGATGGCCGTACAATCCTTAGTTGGGAAAGCCTCCACCCACCTACTAAAGGAGCATACCACCACAAGGACATATTTAAGATTGTTGACCCTCTCCATTTCAATATAATCCATTTGGATCACTTCAAAAGGGAAAGAAGGAGGAGCAAAATTGCCAACCGGAACAGGTGTTCCTTTTCCAGGATTATGTCTTAAACAAACCACGCATTGCTGCACTAAATGGGTTGCCACCATGGAAATGTTCTTATTGCTCCACACTGGGTCTAGTAGTTTACATATTCCCTTCGCACTAACGTGAGCTGGCCCATGAGCCATTGTCACCACTGGGAGGTCGTATGCATCCGGGAGTAACCACCGTCTTTTGTCTGACACATCCGTCCAACACTCGTCCGAGTCCAACCGTCCCCCACCATCCTTCCATGTCCTCAACTCATCCTCAGTCACTTTTTCTTGTATGTTCCGCACACTTTGTACAGTATTCGCGAACATATTAACGTCCGGTACCCACCTAGCTGATCCTGCCACAAACATTCGTGGGAGTTTTGTCCTTGCCGTCTCCTTAGCTGTCTGATCTGCAAATGCATTTACCCGTCCTACATCATCCACCACTGCTTTGTGTGCACTACATTTGATCACAGCCAGTCGTCTGGGGAGCGTCAATGCTGTCAATAGTCGTAATATCAAAGGACCATTCTGAATCCTTTGTCCATGTGATGTCAAAAAACCCCTTTCTGCCCACAGTCGCCCATAGCTATGAGCCACGCCAAAGGCGTATTGGCTGTCAGTGTAAATATTCACGTCCAGTCCTTCACTCAATTCACACGCTCGCATCAATGCTATTATTTCTGCAGCTTGGGCCAAGTGGTACGGGACCCTAGATGTCTCCACCACTGTTTTCAATGTTGTGACTGCGTATGCTGCAGTTGAGGTACCATCCACAAGTTTAAAGCAGGAACCATCAACACACAGCTCCCCGTCGGGGTCATCAAAGGGAGAGTCCGTTAAATCTATCCTTCCCTTCGTCTCTTCCTCAGTCCGAAACAAACAATCATGGACTTCATCGTCCTTTTCATCTGAAGGGATGGGTATCAACGTGGCCGGGTTCAGAGTGGCACATCTTTTAATCGTAACATGGGGTGCGAATAATGTCATCTCATAACCAGTAAGACGAGCACTTGTTAAATGCTGCGTCTGCGTCCTATTCAGTAAAATATCCACAGCATGCGGTACCATCACTGTGAGATCTGAACCCAACACGAGCCCCGCCGATTGTCTTATTGAGACCGCAGCAGCCGCTGTAGCCCTTAGACAGCTCGGCAACGCTCTCGCCACATTGTCAAGCATAGCAGAAAAATAAGCGCAAGGTCTCTGTTTCCCTCCAAAATATTGAGTTAGGACAGACAACGCGCAACCTTCCGCCTCATGTACATAAAGCACAAAGGGCTTCTGGTAATCAGGTGTTCCCAAAACAGGTGCAGAACACAAAGCAGTTTTTAGTAACTCAAACGCTACTTGACATGCTGGAGTCCAGGGTAGGGGTTCGCACACCTCTTTAGTAGTCAAATACAAAAGGGGTTTGGTTAGTAAGGCATAATTAGGTATCCACTGGCGACAATACGATGTTATGCCCAGAAATGCGCGCACCTCTCGCTGCGTGTTAGGTACAGCCATGTTAGTTATCGCCTTGATGCGCTCCGGTGTCAACCTCCTCCCCTCCTTCGATAGGAGATGACCTAGGTAGTTAACCTCCTGTCGACAGTATTGGAATTTAGGAAGGGACACTTTGTGACCCTTGCGAGCCAAATGGTGCAACAATTTAACTGTGGCATCTCGACACCCCTCTTCGGTGTCAGATGCTATAAGAATATCATCTACATATTGCAATAGAACATTGCCCTTGGGGAGCTCCAAATCGTCCAATTGAGCCTTCAAAGCCTGACTATAAATGCTGGAACTCTCGGTATAACCTTGGGGAATTCTACAAAATCTGAGGCTTTGGCCAGCCAATGAGAATCCGAAAAGGTAACGGCTATCAGGGTGTACTAGTATACTAAGGAAAGCATTTTTTAAATCTAGAACAGAGAAATATTTGGCTGTGGGAGGTATCATGGTCAAAATCGTGGTAATGTCAGAGACCACCGGATATTGGGGCTCAACTACCTTATTAATGTGGCATAAATCAATAACAAATCGATAGACATCAGGTGCACCATCACTGGCATCGGCTGAGGATCTTTTAAGGATCGGGAGAATAGGACTATTACAACTGTTAGAGTCTGTCTCTTCCACTACACCTGACCGTATCAAATCCTGTATTATATGTAGCAAAGCCTTCTCACCATCCCTAGATATCTTGTACTGGGGTATTCGTGGCAGTCGGGCTCCCACCTTAACCTTGATGGACACAGGGGCAATATTAATTTTTCCCACATCAGTATCACTACTGGCCCACAAAGTCTCTGGGATCCCCTCAAACTCAGCCGGGAGAGGCTTGTCTTTTGAAAAACACTGCTGCGCATGCGCGACAGTAGGACCCAAAGTGAGGTACACACCGTCTGGGGAACAGTAAATGGTAGCATTTAATCTATTCAACAAATCCAAACCCAGCAAATTTTCACCACAATTCGAAGTCAAAAGGAAAGGAGAGTCAACAGTGAAAGGACCAATCGTAAGAGCAAGAGGCTTAGAAATGGGGCTAATCACTGGAGTACCTGAGAACCCTACGGAAATATTATTCTTGCCAGACAGAGCCGCCCCTGGGACGTGAGAACGTGCTACAGTGCTTTTCATAGCACCCGTGTCCACCAAAAATTTCTGAGGGTACCCCGACAAATCCGCAGTCACATAGGGTCCTTGTTGATCAACATCCACAGAAACCGGTCCCATGCTCTGTCCTACGCTGTCCTAGTTATTGTAGTACTGTCTATCTCTGCCATGGTCACCCTCAGTTTGAAAGTGTTGTCGATCCTTCTCTCCGTCAAAGTAATTTCTTCCCGGTCGCCTGCCTTCATCAAACTGTCTGTCATCCCTACGAAATTCACCACGACCTCTACCTCTGCCTGGTCCAGCATTGGACCGAAGCTCCGGACAATCTCTCCACCAGTGCCCCTCCTTTTTGCCGTTCACACACTGATTCTGTCCCAGACGCTCTCTCTTCTCTCCCCTTCCGTAACTACTTCCACCTCGACCCGCTATCATAGGTGGGGCTCCACGTCCCCGACCCTTCGACACCTGCTGCAGTAGCACCCTTGTCTTCAAATCTTTGGCTTTCTTTTCTTGTCTGTCTTTGTTCTCATTCTCTCTATGTTCATAATAATGAGCAATACTCAGAATACCAGAGGGGGTGGATGTCGACCACGTACTCTCCGACGCCTGCAATCTAGCCGATATTTCCGGTAACAAATTGGTTACGAACCTATTAACGAAAAGTCGTAAGCCCCCATCCTGAGATAGATCCTGACCACTGAAATCCATGAAAGCGTCCTCAAAACGAGTGAAGAAATCTGAAACCGCTTCATCCTTTTTCTGCCTACATGCAGTCAACTTATCCCAATCCACTTTCTTTGGAGGAATAAGGGAGTGCATATATTTTATTATTCGACCTGGTAATGCTAAAATCTCAGCCTTCGGCTTCTCCACTGGCTTCCGCTTCTTGTCCCAATCCTTAATTTCCTCCCAAGTACCACCCAATTCCTCCGCATGATCTGTACCTTTTACCTGTCTCCACACATCCACCGGAACCAGTAATCCAAAGAACAATTCTATGTCTGCTAAAGTCATGACTGTCGAGGAAGCTGCTTCCGTCAACTCTTTGTAATAAGCAGTCGCATTTTTTCTTGAGTCGGGCAACTGCGTCTTCAGCGCTAACACCTCGCTCCGTTTCCAAGGCGTGTATACCCACTGTTCTTGGAAATGAGCATCCACACGAGCCCTGGTGACATCATGAGTTACCGGATCTACCACTTCAGGCACTTCAGGATGGAAAATAGGGTGTACTTCACGCATTGGATGCACTCCAGGAAAGTGGGGCTTTCCTGCCGACGGCAACTCATTTCTATATTCCAACAAAGACCGCAAACTCTGCAACACATCCCTTATCCCAGTATTAGCCCTATAGGCTCTGTTCTTAATGTCATGAAGAACCACAGGTGCCGCCCCGCCGTAGCCCTGTTCCCACAACGCTATTAGTGTCGTTGACATATGCCATATAGCATGCTGCTGCATCAGGGGCTCATAATCCTTCATTGTGGACCAAATGTCTTTGAGTGAGTAAATATTATTCCTGGCCCACTGACAAGCCTGATTAGTCACTACCATTTTTTCATCCAACCCAACAGTAGAACGTGTAAGCAATTTTCGTACCTGAGTAAATAGCCCACTTCCCGCACCTCGAGACGGGGTCGGCAACCCACCTTGGGGAGTAGCGCTAGCAGAAACAGTAGGGAGTGCGGAAGAGATCACAGAGGAGGCAGGCGGACTCGTCCCAAAGAAAGAAAGCAAGTGCGCGGTCACGGAAGAGGTGACAGAAGATAGTGTTTGTTCAACATCTCTCAACGAAGTGGGGGCCGAAACAGAGGAACTGGGGGCGCCGATCAAGGAAGTAACCGTTTGTGGAACTGAAACCGCTATAGGAGAAGCAGAGCCTGTCATTACGGGGTACAATGATTGCGCAGCATACGGGGGAGGGGGCCGGGCATTCAGAATGTCCTCCATCTCATCTTGCTCTTCCTCTCTTACTACATAGCTTTTATCCGTCTGTAACCTATGGAGTCTATCTGCGCGCTCAATCTGTTTCTCATTCTCTTTCTTAGTATGCTCTCTCGCTTTCTGTGCCATCGTCTGCGCTGCTCTCTTCTGAGCCACCTTCTCTTCTCTTGTCTGTCGTTCCCTTACTTCTTTCTGCCACATCCTCAAGGAATCCAACATGCTCTGGCGACTGAGCCTAGCAAACAACCTGTCCTGTAAATAATCTAGTTTTGCCATATCGAAAGAACCAGTCAACGGCCACTGCAAATCTACATTACCCTTAGTATATCTGTGCCATAAGGTATTAAACAAAATTGGAGTCAATCCATGTTTCACATACATCTCAAAATTAGGTGTGCCTTCCACTGGGGCGGGTTGGCTCTCAGCCAATCTAGTGTCCGAGGCGCCGCAACAGCACCCGAGGCACCGTAGCTTACTAAAACACGGCATTTTCAATCAATCAATCACGCACCAACACAAAATTTACACTCACCCTCTCACCAACTCCCAGACCGCACAATCACTACTAAGTATACACACATATATTCACGTTTCCTATGTGTCAAATCCCTGCCAAACACGTGTTACCAAAATGCGACAAGGCCCGTCGACCAAGTCCTGGGGAACCTGGACCCTACCGCAGACCGAACAGTACACACACTGCTCCGAGATTGGGGAACACATCCGCCTCCCGGTCGGCACTACAAACCGCCGCGCGCTTTACCACGGGAGACCCGGGACCCGTTCCCAGCGAACCACGCACACTAGGTATTCGGGTGAGTCCCAGAATCCGCCCGCGATGAGCCACGCGTCGACCACAGTACCACCCGGTCGGATGACTACAAACAAACGTCCACCCAATCTCCACCAAGTCTGTCAAAGCACCACTCGCACCCTGAGTTCCCCGGAGCACACTGGCCCCAGAAGCACACCGGCTCCTTCAACCATTAGAGACACACCGGTCTCGGAGACACACCGGTCTCTTTGAGCATCCCAGCTCCTTCAATCAGCAGTCGGACCACTCACCTTCTATATGCGGTACCGACCTCTACCGTTCTCCACCCCCGGCTGCCGAGACCAACAGGGTCAGCTCCAAAGTTCCGCCTTCCGGACCCTGGCGCAGGATCATGAACCGGGACCTCTCCCGATCAGCAGGGTGGGGCAGCGCTTCGAGAACCAAGCTCGGCATCAAAGTGGGTACCCAGACCCACCATGCCGACCAGGTCCCCGGCCTTCTGCTACCCACCTACGGGTGAGAAAGATCCTTATCGCGGGGTCCCTATTCGGGCGCCATCTGATAAGCGTGGCTCAAATCCACCCGAGTGACTTACCGCACTCACCTATAATTACCAAGTAATAAGTCAGTCGGACAGTGGAGAAGAATAAACAGAGTATTTTATTAGGCCACAAACTCCCATATGAGAGGGCCCTGTCCGAACCCACCCCTAAGAGTGCACCGAGAGGACTGACTCATCTCATCACAGTAATACATTATAACATGGTACAGCAGAGTAAAACACGCCCATACTGGAAAAGTACTGGACCCCGGAGAGGGTGAACAATGGCCTCACACAAGAGGGATCTGCACCTGCAATAGCAACATTTGGTTATCTTGGTCCAAGGCCGCGGAGCCAGGCCTCAGCATCTCCAGCGCATGAGAACAGTTCTGATAAGAAGTTTTGCTATTAGTTTCGATCACAGTTAGCCAAGAAACGAAAACTGCTGCATTCAGGGTTTTTCCTATTCCTACGGGAGGGGGGTGAGCAAGTGCAACTCGCACGCAGAGAGAAGCACTTCAAAATGGTGGCACACAAGCTAAGCTAAGAGAACTGAATAATGTTCTACGCATAAATGAATAACGAAGTAGAAAATATAAACGTAAATGCATAAATGAATTTATCATTAGTTAGACACATTATGCTAACTCATAAGCGTAGGTATAAGTGGGCGGGGCATCGGAAAATGAAACCTATCAAGATCTGGTTAGGTGGGGCACTAGGAGGGTGGAGGAGGAAGGGTCAGGAGCTGGGCTGGGAGGTTGGTACTGCTGAATGGGTGCCGTCACTGTGGAGGTCAAAGACTGGACAGTTCTGGTAGGTAAACAACCTCTACAACACAGACATTACATTGCACTACCTTTACAGAGCAGTCATTACATCGCAACATCCTTTACATCGCATGTCATTACAACGCAGCCATTACATTGCATGTCACTACAACGCATGTAATTACAATGCATGACACTACAACGCAGGCATTACATCGCAAGTCATTACAACGCATACCATTACAACGCATAGTACCCTTACACTATCCGACACTTACCCTACTGTTGCACTCAATGGAGTTAGAAAAGTAATTTTTACCCCTACACTATCCAACACTTACCCTACTGTTGCACTCACTGAAGTTAGAATAGTAATCTTTACCCCTACACTATCCAAAACTTACTCTACTGTTGCACTCACTGGAGTTAGAATAGTAATTTTTACCCCTATACTATCCAACACTCACCTTAAATGCAATGTAATGGTATGCATTGTAATGGGATGCGTTGTAAAGGTATAATGCGATGTAATGGAATGCGTTGTAAAGGTAGTTTCTGAAAATGCGATGTAATGGCATGCTATGTAAAAGAATGCGTTGTACTCGATGTTGAGTTGTAAAAACTGCGTTGTAAATGCATGCATTGTGAATGTATGCGTTGTAACGTCATACATTCATTCTGTGCAGGCCACCCACTTCTGAATGAATGCCCTCCAGGAATGCAACAACCTGTGACAACAGGTTGCCATGATACTGGAGGGCATTCTGGAGTGCAGTCTGACCCACAGACAGCTGCCGCAGGATGTCTATGGCCTTCACACTGAGGACAGCAGGGGAGTCAGGGGCAGCGGTGATTGGGGAAAGGAGACTCTACCCTTCTGAGGGTTGTGGGCCCGGATACCAGTTTGGGGAGCAGCACGGAGGGTGGACACAGGACAGGGGGTGGTGGGCGAAGAAGCAGATGTGGAACATCCTGTGTCCACCAGCATCGTTGAGCCACCGCTGGAGTGCGAATATGTTGAGCTTGCTTTTGTTTTGGTCCAGACTCCTCCAGGGCACTCCTGTCTCCCTCCAAGGCATTGGGGCCCTCAGGGTCGCTGTGCTCCCGGGGACCAGTAATGCCAGCTGCTTCCCCAGTGGTGTCTGGCCCATTTCCTTCCCTGCCCTTGGTAGATGCTGTAAGAGACCGAGACATAGGTTCAGTAAAATGGCCTGCTCACAAAGATGATAACAAATACAATCAGAATTAATTTGACTTAAGACCCAAAAGGTTCTTGTTCATTTACTGGCTGCATAAGCCCAATCTTTTGCCTGATTACATGATGTATTGACATTATTTTTGGTCATTCACGCTCCATGATGTGTCGACACTGCCAAATTGCTGTGCATGTGTCAAAATTTCAACATCACATCCTATTGTGTGTAGCCACACCTATGTGCCTTTTGTTAAGAGAGCTACACATCAATTGTGTTGTGTTACTCTGACTTGAAGAATAAGTTCCCTAAACATCACAAATGCAAACTGAAACATGACAATTGTTAAGTGACCTTCCATCCTTCCATCAAACTATATTGGTACTGCAACACACCTACTGGTGATCAGTTAAAACTGTTTTTTGATGCATCACTGACATGGAAGTGCACACCACAAATATCTCAATGCACCCTAACATGATGATCACTGCTGTTCACTGCCAGTTGATGTCTTTTAGACTTACACCTCTGCGTAATTCACATGGACATATTCTTAAGGATAAACAATTACGAAGCACCATGTACTAGTGCTAACAAAAAGACAGTGCACATTTGCATGACTAGGGCAATGTGACGCAAGTGCCTTGCATCTCATGGCATGTCACATGTCAACAATATCTCAATGTCAGGGCAAGCCTTCAATGAACCAAGGCATCAGAGTGCTTTTTGTAGATGAAGCTTTGAGTGTCCTCCACAAGGACAGGCAATGTGTGCTAAAAGCTACTGTTTGGCATCTGACATCCCTATGTTGTGCAGACTGCTGACACCTAGGACACATCAATGTCACAATAGATCACTCACTGATGTAACCAGTAGCCACAACTTGACCATGCACTGATGCATATGTACACCCCTGCTCAATGCACACACAGTAAGTACTGCCACTCAGAGTGACATTGGCTTTTTCTATCATGTTACAGTACAGCACTACAAATACATCACCATTTGTCATACACACTGATCACATACAACCATGTAAAGACCTAGTTCAAACATAATCTCCTATTGCCACATTTTGCTCCATAGCTTCAACCTTCCACTGTCTAACCATCACAATGACATGTTGCCATGTGCACAATGAGCAAATGCAGATCATCCAATGCATCACTGCACTCATCACCATCTGTACCATCAGCGCATGTGTGCAGTTGCTGTTATTGTGGCAGGGAATTAAAATATTGTGATGCCATGCTACTGATATTTGACAAAATGTGTTTCTGTGATGCTGTCATCTGTATGTATCATTTGGCTGTACACAACCCATGGGACAAGTGTAACCTCTGCTAACTCAATGCACCCTGAGTCCATGTCCCAATCCACTTGCACATCAACACATGAGTCACAATACTCTGGGAGCCACACTGCACACACAAGGCTGACAAGTGTACTGTGCTAGACAATTCACGCAACTTATTTTCCTGCATAGGAATGACTCCGTTCAGACCCCATTATCAAGATAGAACATGCAAACATGTCAAGATGAATAGCACAGACACTGGTCATGTATTCCATTCATGAGAAAGCAACTGTTGTACATATCCAGCACCTCATGCCATTACCACTGAGGCAACTCTGAATATATTGCATCACACCAGAGATATCTCTGAGGTTCCTGGGTTGCCATGGCTGGGAATAAGGCAGTCAGTCATGCACTAAGTCACACTTAGCCCAATGCTCCCCCCAACTTACTGCTTTTGAGCTCTCAAGAACCCTTCCAGCTCTGGCTGTGTCACTGTCAGGATTTGGGCCATTAGTGGGGTCATGGTACTGCGCGCCAACCTGCCACTTTGAGGGACCAGCCCCAGCATCATTTCTGCAACATTTTTTCTGAAGCTGCAGATGTCATCCCACCTCTTGTCGCAGTGAGAATGGCGCCGGTTGGAGTACCCCAGGGTTTGCACATTTTGGGCGATGGCCCTCTATATGGCCTTACGCTGATGGACCTTGAGCTGTAGGCATGGGAGACAGGTACAAAACCTTGTAAACAATATGTTGTGAACCATTGTGTGCCAGTCCAGAAGCATTTAAACACATAACCACACACATTGATCAATGGACAGCAGAGTCTATAGACCATGTCACATACCACTCTCTGACCATGCTTGATGAGTACAATGTCAACATCTATGAGGATGGAACAACTACCTGGGCATCTCATACACATACAGAGGGCATGTACTAACATTATAGTGAAACAGGGGCACATCTGTGATGCATGATGTGAGTGAGCCTGACAGACAATACACTCTAATTGATACCTATTGAAATACTCACTGTGTCTGACACTACACATCCCTTAATGTCCAGGACCATTGCAAAGCAACATGTGTAGGCCTGTCTTGTGTACTCTTCATACCGCTATAGGCTTTTTTATAAATATGAGGGTGCACTACTCATGTCTTTCCAAGTCATTTGCGTGATGTAGCCTTTATACATTGTGCATTCACAGGACAGGCCTTTAGGAATTTTTTAGATGCAAATTGTGTCCCATCACAAGATTCACATGCATGTAGAGAATGATGAGACAGTACATACACATGTGAGACTGAACACATAATGGCACCAAAACAAGGATGATATGTCCACTGTACACCTTTACAGATGTGTAAGAGTTGAGTTTCCACCAATCTAGACAGATACAGGCCTTGAACTCTTGGCCGACTAAACTCATCTCTATAGTGTCAGTGTCAACTCATTACATCCACTTATCTGTACCCTCTGTCCAATCGACAGGTGCCATCTCCCTAATGCTTAGAATTAAACGTATTGATTTTTTTTGTGACATCTCACAGGGAATAGGTGCACAAAGTGACAATTGCTCCAGTCACTTGGGGGTAGGGGGGAGGCGTTACTAGAGCTGGCTGTATGTCCCTCAGAACACCCAAGAGCTAGCCCATGAGATCTATCAATTATCCCATACGGATGTCCACGGACCTATGCAGCAGGTGGAGCTCATGCAGTACATCTACAACCTAGCCCATCTGTCCATGATTCAGCTGGTATGCCCCAAGGACTCTTGCAACGGGGGCCAGGGCTTCAGTCAGCCGCGGCCAGTAGTAGGTGTAACTGCAGGGCGGTGACGTGGGGAGGGGGAGGGGCAGGGTGGGGGGTAGTAATGTATGTATTACGGACTTTAACAGGTAAGTTAACATATAAATAAATAAAACGAATATCGTTGTGTGCACTGCATCACCAAATACGATGCAGTGCGCGCAACGAAATTCGTTTTATTTATTTATATGTTTACTTACCTGTTAGAGTCCGTAATCCATACATTACTACCCCCCACTCTGCCCCTCCCCCTCCCCACATCACCGCCCTGCAGTTATACCTACTACCGGCCGTGGCTAGCTTCAGTTTCGGTGTCCTTCTGTGATTGCCCCCCAGTTGCCCTCTCACCTGCCCTGCACACCCTGACCTGCGGCCATGGCTGTACATGCACCCGCACCCTGTCCCCAGCATCCTGAGTGTGGGTGGTGGTGTTGGTAACCTCTGAGACAGGGACAGTGTTGCAGGCAGGGGTGCTGATGGTGGTGGTGGTTGGTACACAGGTAGTTGGTGCAGTGCTCAGCATTGTTGTTGCTGCTGTGGTGGGAGTTGTGGTGGTGGTGGGGCCAAGGAGGCCCTCAGACTGAGTACGCCCTGGCAGACCGGAAGGGCCAGGTTGGTGCTGCTCATGCGAGAATTGGAGAGGATCTGCATCTGAGAATTCCTGCTCTTGGGGTGGAGGGGATACTGGCTCTTCTGGTAGATGGTGGTCTCGCCAGCTGTTGATTGTGATTCACCTGTTAGACAGAGGTTACATTGTCAGGCTGTTAAGTATATTCTGAAACATTGGTGACACAGTTGTTGATGTTTCTGTGGAGAAATCCAAACTTTTTGCATTGAAATTACTACTCATTTGTAAGTTTTTCTACAGTATTACATGATCTTGAGGTACATCCATTACTTGTTTGAGAGGTGACATGGCAATGTCAAACATTTAACATGTACAGATTGTGTGTTTCCAAGGACATGTCATCATCTAACAACTTGGTTCTCATCCACTTTAGTTTAGGCATGGATATTGTTGGCTTTTCCCAAAATATGTTTTACATATGCAGACATTTCCTAATTTTTGTAGGGCATTTTGCATTCACAGCATGTTCTTTGAATGAGTGTCCAGGCATGTATTGTGTGCATATGAGCCTTCATGCTTTCCTAAAGTAGGACTTACACATAGCATTTTGCACATATCGTGGTTGGGCTCTGCATTTCTTTATATGTTACTTTGCGATTGAAAGTGTCAGTTATGTGACATATATGTGAGCATAGCTGTTTGCGCAGTGGATGTGACATATGGAGAACTGAAGAGTTGACTAACAAATGAAGGATGTTGTGGGCAGATTGCTCCATCCTGTTCAGAGCTGATGAAAGTGAGCATAAGCTGGCTACCTACCTGTAAGGTCAAGCAGAGAAGTGAGATGGCTACAATATGGCTCTGGGGTGGGGAGGGTGTTCCATGCTGTTTAAGGTTGAGGCAAGAGAGCATAAGATTGCTACCTACCTGTAAGGTGAAGCAGAGGGAGTAGATGGCTACAACATGGATCTGGAGTGGGGGGAGTGTTTAATCCTGTTTGGGAGAGAAGCCAGAGGGCCTTGTGGGAGTCGTAGTGTTTTTCTCATGACCCAACAACCCATTTCCTAGTAAGATGGCTACTGAGGAGTGAAATGGCTGCCACATGGCTCTCGGGGGGGATGTTTACTTACCTGTTAGAGTCCGTAATCCATACATTACTACCCCCCACCCTGCCTCTCCCCCTCCCCACGTCACCGCCCTGCAGTTACACCTACTACCGGCCGTGAGGCAAGAGCACATAGGAAGGCTACCTACATGTAAGGAGAGGAAGGAGATGGCTACAACATGGCTCTGAGGTGGGGGAGTATTACATCCTGTTTGGGAGTGAGGCCAGAGGGCCTTGTGGGAATCGTAGTCACCCCCTAGTAAGATGGCTACTTACCCATAAGGAGATACTGAGGAGTGAAATGGCTGCCACATGGCTCTTGGGTGGGAGGCGTGTTCTCTCTCCTGATCAGCTGTGAGGCAAGAGGGCCTGGTGGGTGCTGGAGTTCTGGCTGCCTGGCCCCATACATCCATGGAAAGATGTGTACCTAACTGTAAGGTGAGGCAGAGGAAGGAATCGGTAGCCATGTGAGCAATGTGGTTGAAAGAATGTGTTGCACATAAGTTAATTTTGGTCTGGGAAGTGTAGCTCAATGGTTTTGCACAACAGTACATGACAGTGTGATGTGATAAATGTGTTCGTATTTACTGGTCTCCACTCCCCCAGCTGTTCCTGTGAGACTCTCTGGATGTAGGATGGCAATCACCTTCTCCTCCCATTCAGTGAATGTTAGTAGTGGAATGGGAGGGCCACCGCCAGTCCTCTGAGCCGCTTCATGGTCCCTCTTGGCAAAGTATTTCACCCTGCTCTTGAGGTCATCCCACCTTTTCCTAATGTCACACATTGTGCACAGGGTGGTACCTACTACATTGACTTTGTTGGCAATCCTTTCCCACATTAGATTTCTTTCTAAGAAGGAGGGTCCGTTGGACCATGGCTCCAAACAAATGTGGTTCTACTCTAAGTATCTCAACTACCATCATTGACAACTCAAAGTGTGTGAATTTGGGCATTTTTCTCTTTGACATGATGTATGCTGTGCAAGTATAAAACAAGTGCAAAGAGGCAGGTGGTGGTGGAGGTATGAAAGGTGTGTCAGGTGTGTGGATGAAAAGTCTTGGTGCTTGGAGATAGGTGGGTGTGATGCTGTGCTGTGTGATAAGTTGCCTCTCTTAATGACTGTGGTGTCTGGCCATTCAATGGTGTGGTTTTTCAAAGGATGCTGGTCAGGGAAGGGGTTGGTTTTATACTCTGCTATGTGAGTGTGTCCACCTGAGGAATGACCATCAGGTGTATTTTTCCGGTATGACATTGCATTCAACTGTTTTTTGTGTTGACTTCTCGCAACCCCAGCGGTCGTAATGCAATGCTCGTTACGACCGGTCCGCGATTCCATCCTAAATTTGCCTTGCGGTCATGCCGCAAGTGAATCGGCTTTTTTATTCCGGAAAACTGATTTTCCATCCGTCGAGTTTGGATTTTCAGGATTCCTGACCGTAGCGGATGGAGTTTTGTCAAATCCCACACCCACAGTCTGATTTGTCGATTATTGCATCGTAATGTGACCGCCTGAATTGCCACGGAACATGCTGACGTTTTTTTCCAGAACCACGGTGGACGGAAGACCTTTCCCTCTGCCATCGTAATGAGGCCTTAAATTCAGAGAAAGTGCTCGATAATAAAACTTAAAAAATTACTATTCCAACTCCAAACTAACTAAATTCAGGTAAAGTGCTGGATAATAAAACATAAAAATGTACCATTCCAATTCCAAACTAACTAAATTCAGGGAAAGTGCTGGATAATAAAACATGAAAACTATTATTTCAACTCCAAACTAACTAAATTCAGAGAAAATGCAGGATAATAAAACATAAAAAATTACTATTCCAACTCCATACTAACTAAATTCAGGTAAAGTGCTGGATGATAAAACCTACTAGTCCAACTCCAAATTAACTAAATTCAGAGAAAATGCTGAATAATAAAACATAAAAACTACTATTCAAACTCCAAACTAACTAAATTCAGGGAAAGTGCTGGATAATATAAACTAAAAAACTACTATTCCAACTCCAAACTAACTAAGGGGGTCATTACGATGGCAGACGGACTTTCCCTGCACTACCACACGATGCCTGCCACCTGGTGCAGGGAACTGTACGGGTAGGTAACCCCCAGGGCACACCCACCTCCCCCAACACAAGGGGGTCCCTAGATAATAAAACCTAAAACAAATACTATTCCAAACTGACTAAATTCAGAGAAACTGTTGGACAATAAAACATATATGTTCTTTTTTTCAAAATCACTATTAAATTTCATCCAAAATCTAAATTTGCTAAATGTTATTAAAAATAATAAAATGCACTAAATTATTTTACATTTACATTTTTTTATTTTGTAACACAACACATACAACTTCTTAACATATGTTATATATATGAGTCACATCATAAACTTAAATAAACTAAAAAATTTAATATAAATAAAAAATATCGTACTTTTTTTCAATAAATATCAACACCTCAATACCAAACAAAATAGAATTTATTACAAAAATACGATATATTTTTAATAAAAATGTAAAATTATATAATTTAATAAACTTAATTAATAATAAATTACAAAAATAAATGAAAAATATAAAAAAATACATTACTTCAAACAAATATATTTTAAATTGTTCCCCACCCTTATCCCCTATAAATCCAACATCCCGCTCCTAAAAAATATAACTATTAAATAAATTTAAAAACGACAAAAATTTTAAATTACTCTCCACCCATATCCCTTTAAACCCAACATCCTGCTCCTAAAATCATATTATCAAAAAGATAAAAATAAATACAAAAATATATAAAATTAACATCAGCAATTTTTTTAAACATTATACTTCAAAATAAAATTACAAAAATTCGATATTATGAACAACTATATTTTTAACATCAATATTTTCAAATTTGATATTTGAGACTTACACAAGTTTTGATATTTTTGACATTGATATTACTTACCTCGACATTCTTCTTCCACGATATTCTTGACTAGATCTCCATGACACTCGATATTTCTATTTCGATATTCTGTCTCTGCACCTTAATGGTGGGCTTAACAGAAAAGAATTTGTCAGTGTTACCCTAGCTGGGATGTTATCTGCATGCAATTAGCAGGAGAGCTTGGCAGGAAGATCATTGCAGGTGTGCGAGAACGTACGCACAAGATCACTGGGAAGACAGATTATGGCAGATTTCTGTGTAAATTAGTGGACACACTGTACGATATATAATTCTGTGTCAGTGAATGATCGGTATTATACTTCTCAGTCTGTGAATGGTCACTATTTCACCCATGCATAGTATGGCTATTCTTGGGAGTGTTTAAGGTTTGCAGGGTTACCAGGGAAGGTATTTTGCTTAAAGAAGTGTTGGTGAGGGCAGGGATCTGAACTTGTGGTTAAGGCAGACTAAAACTGATCAGGGAGAGTGTACTAAATATGTCCAAAAGAAGTGTGCGTGCAAGAGATTGTGTGGGCAAAATATTTTGTCATCGGTGTTGGAGCAGGCTAGCAGCTTTTCAACTGGTGGGAGTTTTATGGGAGGGGATTTTTCTGCTGGGAATGGGACTAGTGGGTAGTAAATATGGCAAGCACTTCTTCCAAACTTGAGCAGCCACAGGGTCTGATAGGTTGAGTTTTGGCAGGTGGGGATAAGAAGATTAGGCAGATGGGTGTCAATGTGCTGTGAAAAATACATCACGCCTGAGGCTGCTGGAGTCTAAACAAAGTGGTTAATGCATTGTTTTATGTTTTTCAGGTGAAGCATTCCAGACAGCGTGACTGCCTTCTTTGCTAACAACATCTTGGGAACATTTGGAAAGCTTCCCTGGGAATGTGGTTTCTAACTCACATTTGATTGGTTTCTATTTGCTGGCTTCAGCTTGAGTTTGTTCCTTCTGTGGCACATACCTTATTTACTGTATATTTCCTTTGCTCGCTTTCTTTATATTGGCCTTTAAATCTTGTTCTTATCTTGTTACTTTTGCTGTGCATTAAAAGACAGTGGTCAAATGTCATGCTCTGTCTTTAGAGGGAGCTTGGTGTTTGCTTTTTTTCTCTGACTTCAAAGTAAAAGAATTGATGTGACAATCATGCTGGCTTTTTGGGTGTGCTGGAGGGAGGCTGTACAATGTTATTTTTTTGTATGAGAATTAGAAAAGCACACCTGAAGCAAATTGTTTGGTAATTCTGAAGTGTGGTGGAAACAAATATTTTAGTACAATCTTAACAATCAATAGAGTAGTTGATGACATTTCCACAGATTATCGTTTGTGCTTTTTATACTTAAATCAGTAAAGCAGTATATCTGTGCAAATATAATGGTCATTTCAACTATAGATGTTTTTTCTAATAGCTGTGCGCTACCAAAAAATGCATACTCCACTTCTTTGCACTCTACTCTACACCATTCAATGCCACTGCACTCTAATCTGCACCACTCCACTCTACGCCAGTGCACTCCAATTCCACAATGTGTCACTGCACTCTACACCACTCCATGCCACTTCACTCAGTGCCTCTCTACTCTATGCCAATGCACTCTACCCCACTCTAGTATGCAGCACAACACTCCACCAATGCACGGTTCACCTTTCCACTCTACTCTGCACCACTCCACTCTACGACACTCTACTCTACGCCACAGCACTCTATGCCACTGCCCCTTACCCTGCACTACTCCACTGTATCGTACACCACTTTACTGTACGTCACTTCACTCTACTCTGAAACAATCTACTCTATGCCACTGCACTATGAGCCACTCCACTCTGTGCCACTCCACTCTATGCCACTGCACTCTTCACCACTGCAGTGTATGCTGCAGAACTCCACTCTGCGCCACTCTACTCTATGTCACTTCACTCTACTCTAATCACTCAACTGTACACCACTTTACTCTGCACAACTGCATTCTACACCACTGTACTCTACTCTGCAACACTCTATGCCACTGCACTCTACACCATTGTCATTCTTGCCACTGCACTCTATGCCACTCTGTTCTTCGCTGCACCACTATACTCCATGCTTCTACTCTCTTTGTCACTCTACTCTGCACTCTCTGCTACTCTAGGCCACTGCACTCTTTGCCACTGCACTCTATGGCACTGCACTACTCTACTCTACACCACTCTATGCAAATGCACTTTTAAAAAATTCTTTTAGTCCTCATATGAGAGAAAGGCAGGAGCCATATCGTACGTGGTCTGGTGGCAGCGGGGGACACAACAACATAGTTATGAACTCTTAGCCAGCCTTCTTCAACCAGTTGTTGTCTTAATCCTTGGACTTCTGCAATGTGAGATTATCTCATCTACAGCCTCTGCCCTCTGCTATACATGACTTTAAATAACATTTAAGAAGAAAGGTGCCCACATTTTTCTTTCTCTGCCAAACCAGATTGACAATCAAGCCTACTAATGTCTAGCAGCGGATTTCCAACCTTCAAAAGTAGGTAGTACTTCTGAGACCCATTTTATGCAAATTTCTCGCTGTGCAATAACTACTAAGGTAAAAATTAGCTGAGCTCTAAGCTTCCCCAGCCGGACCCCCTCTACATCCAGTATCCCAAAGATGATAAAGCCAGGCTTACCTCAATGATTACCCCCAAGAATCTGGCCAATGCTTCACCTACTTCTTGCCAGAAAGACCGAATAGCTGGACACTGCCAGAAGAGATAGACATCATCTGCGTTCTTCGGTGCACACTTCAGACAGTACCTCCTCTTACCTCCACCCATCTTTGAAAGCATCTTAGGTGACCAGTACGTCCTATATAATGTGAATAAATGATTCCTTCTGAGTGGTGCAGACTACACTGATGACCAAAGTGGAGACTTGAAAACTTGCCATAGGTGTAAAATGTTGCCGGCAAGACCAGCTTCCAGATCTCCTCTGGCAGAGTCAGGGGGCATCCTTTCCCTGTACCAGGGCCCAATACCACTTAGATATCTCCTTTTTATATGGCTCATTACTTTGTAGTTCATCCTCAATTTCAGTTTTCATCTCCAATTTTGACTGAGTTCGAGACCAGCTTGCTAATTGATAGTATTTGAATCTAGACAGTTTCTGCTCCGGACTTCCCCGTACAGCTTTCCAAACTTTCCATGTTGGTGACACACCTTTTTGAGAAACAATTTTCAGGGACACGGTAATGCGAGCGAGCGCAGCGAGCGTGCACGAACCACCTAAAGGGGATTCCGAGAAATTTTTGAAAAAGTAGTGGGCAAATGGTGCATTTCCAAGCAAATTTGAGAAAGCAGGAAGGTTAATAAAGCAATTGTTGATCTGGTCTAACAAAGCCAGTGACTGGCAAAACTGATTGTAAGCAAGGTTAGGTTTCTGCATGAATCAAGAATATAATCATGCACACATTGACACATGCCCCAGTGATTTATGGCAAAAAAAGGGCAGGTGCACGCTCTGCCAACCCTTTCAACCACACACAAAGTCCACCTGCTGCCTTGCTGAATATGAGTTATACAAAAATCCGTTCTGGAAGGAGGAATTGTGAGTGTTAAAACAATCATGCAACTTATCAACCAGTCTCTACGCATTGAACTCAGGTGGGACCACTTTCCTCTGCGCAGCGCGCCAAAAGGTAACAGAAAATAAGAAGAGTCATATGTTTTCCATTCAGCACTTGGAGCTAAAATTAACTGCATATAAGAGAGAAGGACAAATACATAGATGTCATAGAAATTGTACATATCAAAATGTATGGGGACACAACATATCGCACGAAAACCGTTCATTGATTTTTTTTAAAAAACTTATGATTTGTAATATAACACACATACATTTCCAAAAAATGATGTCCTTTATGACTAACAATATGTAAATATGTGCAAGAATGAAAAACTTTGAATAAAAACAACAGCACTTACTATTTTATTGAGATGAATGAGGTGGATAAGATTAATACAGCTGGTCAATATTTGGTGGAATATTAGATAAAGACACTGATGCAATCATAGTCTTGGATTTCAGCATTTGGAAAGTGTCTCATAGCACATGAATTACAAAATGTGAATAAAAGCAACAGCACTTGTCTTACTTTTTCAATGCGATATATGAGGCTGATAGGACGAACACAGTTGGTCAATAATTGGTTGAATATTTGATAAAGACATTCGCATTTCATCATCAAGCATTTTCAAGCATCCACGTTACAGTGTCTTTAAGTTTGTCATTGTTGAAAAGGATACTTCACAAAAGTATGTAGTAGAAAACTGCAAGAGAATTTTTATCGCTTTTTTACCTAGGTTTGGATGCATTTTTGTAACACGAACCCAAAAGCTGTCTAAATCACCCTCTGAATGCATCATGAGCATACTTCGATCATTTTTTATTTCAGTTATTTCTTCTTCTTCAGTAAGAGAGAAGTTCCCAGGTGCAGCTGAAAGGAATGGATTTCTGATCCAATCATAGTCTTGGATTGCAATATTTGGAAAGTAATGAGAAACTTTCTCTCCGAGCAATGTTAAATGGTCAACAACCAGCGGGCTGATATCACATTTCATCTGGCACTCATCTGTTTTGGAAAACATTTCAAAACTGCCTTCTTTCACTTTCCTTTCCCAAATTTGTATTTTGTCTCTCAAACCACAAATTTTATCTACTGCTGTTAAGATATTTTCTCCTTTTCCTTGCATACTGGTGTTAATTGTATTCAAATGTTCCAATATGTCAGCAAGATATGCCAATTTTGTGCACCAAAGTTTGTTTTGAATTAGATCGCAGAATTCGTGCTGCTTATTGTCCTCAAAATGTTTAAGCATCATGTCACGCAATTCGTATACACGACAAAGCACTCGACCTCTTGAGAGCCAACGAACGTCTGTTTGCAGTAGGAGCTTTTTAAACCTTGCCCCCATTTGTTCACAAATATGAGCAAATATTCTTGATTTAAATGGTCGACTTTTAATGTAATTCACCATTTGAATCACTTTGTCCATAACTTCCCTTAATTCATTCCCAATGGTTTGCGCGACTAGTGCCTCGTGATGTAAAAAGCAATGAGTAAATACGATAGTTTCATTTTCTTTCTTTGCTAAAGCTATAAAACCTTTTGTTGAGCCAACCATTGACAGTGCGCCATCGTGCATATCCCAACACAATTTAACCAGCGCAAATTATTTTCCTTCATGAAGCTATCTAAAGTTTGAAATATATCCTCACCTCTAGTTCTCAATGTAAGTTCTAGGCAACACAGGAATTGCTCAATAATTTTGTCAGTATGAATGAAACGTATAAAAAACAGTAATTGAGCTAACCCACTGACATCTGTTGATTCATCTAGTTGCAATGTAAAGATCATATTGTCGTCTTGAAAAATATCCTTCATTTGCAGCTTAACGTTAGCAGACACATCTTGAATCCGTCTTCCAATTGTGTTGTCTGCCAAAGGGATTTTATTAACTTCAATCTCAAATTCTGGCCCAAACATTGTTCGAACAATAGCACAGCAAGATTGCCTTATGGTGGTTGCAGCAACAGTGTGTGGTTCCTTGTTTTGGCAATTATTTGAGCAACCAAGTAACTTGCCTTTTGAGCTTTCTCTGAGGTCTTCATTCTCTTTGTGAATGATGCAGTCTGCTTCCTTATAGATTTTGCAGGCTCAATAAAGTATTCTACTGGTTTTTCTGACAAATGGCTGTGTTTTGTGGTAAAATGGCGTTTTAATTTATTTGGTAACATACTTTCATTTGCCAGTATTTCCCCATAAACTAAACACTGGGGACAAGGATGGTTTTCATTACCAGAAAATGTGAACCCCAGTTCCGCATAAGCTTTATTATATAAACAGGGATTGGGGATTTTCCCTTTACACTTCTTACGTACTGAGAAAGACTGTTCAGTTGATTCTTGGGTACTCTGCTCAATAGCTGCTACATTTTGTTCTTCGCAAACGTCATCGTCACCAGCTTTTCGCTTCCGAATTATAAACTTATCCATTTTGAGTTTCTGTTTGCCTTCCGGGAAAATGAAATGTGGAAATCTAGAGATAGGAAAAACATGAGTAAATCTTAGAACTACACGTACCATAAAGCAATATCATTGTGGCAAAAAAACAAAACAGGCTGGATTGAAAGAGTACTTGTGATGCACAGTCACTTTGCGACGGTCGTTTATCAGAAGGCCCTTACATTTCCATGCCATGGTCTTCCCGGCCAAACCAGATTGCTTGCTTTCCTAAAAAAAACTATCAATGTCTCATTTTTAATCTACTTGTTTGTACTGGAAGCAATCAAGAGATAATCACAAACAACCACATATTGCTCTGCTATGACACTGAAGCCTTTCTGACTGGATCACAGACAGGCAACCTAAATGAGGTAGCAGTGCGGCACGCGGAAAACATGCCATTGAAGGTGGAAGCACCACGCCAACCTTGCCCATGGGAAATTCTAATTAAGTTGGAGGACCACATTTCTGAAACCTCTAAAATGGTTAGGAAATCAAACTGTTGCCCAAGCCGTGTTGAAAATAATGGCTGTCATCTTTCAAGAATCTAGTTCTAATCTAGTCAATAATATCATAGGATTTAAGATTGGCCGATAAAACAATAAAGCAAACACAAGGAGATGGTGGACGGGGCGCTGAAAATTTACAGACACTCGCCGCCAGGCACAGATCTGGGTTGAATCCATCATCATTCTTTAGCTCACTTCGCCACCTCAGTTCACCCCCAGCTATATGACAATGAATGTACACTAGAAGAGATATGGGTTACCCTAACTTTTTTTTGTACACTCATTGTTGACAAATCAATGACTATTTTTGCCTAAAAAAATGAATACAGGGTCCGAAAGGGATCCATTTCAATGTCCATTTTTAATCATGCATGTTGCCCATAAATTCTGGTAGTCAACCGTCCTAAACCAATTCACTTCCTTTTGAGAGCATGCAACCAATACCAATATATCTGCCTAACATCACTAAGATTGGCCACTTCAAAGGCCTATCAACTCTCTCTTGACAACAACAACTGCATCTTGGTGAACTTAATACAGACCCTCAGCTGTGCCTCCCAGATTATAGAGCTTCTGTCCAGCGCAGGATGCTGGCTGGTGTTTCGGATGACATTCAACAATTCTATGACCAGGGCCAGTGGAATGAAGCAGCAAGAGAAGGCAAAGTTTGTGGCATAATGTGACGCATTTTGTGGTAGCATTACTTCCTTATTTTGTCATTTGTATACATTAACACTGTCTTTGCACTGGGTTCAACCCATCAGTACACGTTTAATACCCAAATGGAGCAACAATCAATTTAAAGGTAGCAAGTCAGTTTTGCAAAGGGCTTTTCCATACCTAATAACACACTGTTGCACTGTTAGTAATTTGTGATCAGTTTGTGCAAGAAACTACATGGGGTTAAAATCAGCAAATTATTCAGCAGCTGAATACTAAAGCCGTAAATACACAATCATGCAGAAAATTCAGCAGCCTCACAATCTCAATTTTTCAGTAATCCCCATAATAACTCACAATCTATTGATTAAAACTGTGTATGCTCTGTATTTGACTTTTTTCAACCACCATATTAGCACACGCTGTGACCCAAGACAGGATAACATCACGGCTCTGGTCATTAATGATCACATTAAAGGGCATTCTACATAGGCCACGCTGCAATTCAGTGCTTCCGACCACCACGCACTTTTATACCATGCACGTGCTAGCCACCTGTAATTGCATTCTGGCGCCTCGTCGGGGCTATGAAGCACTATACATATGCAGGACCAGCCAGTCACAGAACAGGTTCAAAATGGCTGAGCTTTTTGCAAGCATTCCACCCACCACATTTGTGTTTTCCTTATGATCACTGAGGATAGACAAACATGGCATGCCACGAACAATTTAATAGGATCATGGGGTAGGTTAGAGCCAGGGCACAACAAAGTACAGACTTAAAATGCATTGCTATTTACAACCCACATAATTCAGGAGAAAGGCAAATAAAGATCAGCGATGGAGTGAGGAGGTGATGAGTGGCATGATTAGGGTGGGGTAAGAGCTATAACTCCAAGAAAAGACTGACACTATCAATAGCAGCGTGGTGACTCCAGGGAAACGTTAAGGAGGCAAGAATAAAATCTTGGTACACTCCAGGATTCATATAGAACACTTAAACTCACCCCAAGCAGATGATGCTTTAACCAGCAAACTTCTCCCAGCGGTGCTGTACAGAAGTAGTAAACTGCTCATTCAACCGTCGTTTTTGGGACTCGACAAGAAGTAGGAAAGCGCTACAGAAATGCTACAGTCTGATCCAAAGAGATCAGGAGTGGTGAGATGGGAGGAGGAGCCCATGTTTATATCATGGGTGTGCAATCAAAGGAGGAATATTCACCTCCTCCCAGACTCTTACTTTCACCTGTTGCCCCTCCCTGGTTTCCCAGTTTGTCTCCGATATTGAAATGTATTTTGGATTGAACTAAAGCGCTTGACGGAGCGCCACAAAGGAATTTAAAGCTACTTAAATAAGTAAAAGAAGGGCATGAACACTGCAGTAACAAAAACAGAGCCATGAAAGCATAATGGTTTCAGATCTGGATGTGTACAGTGGAATTCACACTAAACGATTCCCTTGTGAGCTGGGTCTTAAGACTGGAAATGAAAGGCACAAATGGTCTCCATGGGGGAAGTGTAGCCCTTGACTTCTACAGCAATAGTTTTTTAAAGAACCCTTCTTACAAGTAGGGATTATTTATACATTTAATGCATTATATTATTCTTTCATCAAGTTATCAAATATATCAAATATATCAAATATTGTATAAAGGTGCTCCTATCCTGTGATGGCGCAGTGAAAAGTGATACGATGAACAAACAGCGCGCTGGTGCTATATACAACACTATATACATGTGACTGAAAAGGATAGTAAGATTTAAATAAAGACACTCATTTTGCGAGTGTTATGACCCACATTCAAATAAAAACAGTCCATATTTGAAAGTTGTCGACGTTTCGGCCTGCAATGCCAACTGGGAGAGCTAGGGGGTGGTAGTTAAGTCAGGATAAGAACCACGAGACATGCAGACTCGTCATATCACTGGATTTTAAATCACCACAAAGTTTGCAGCAGAGACTCATACACACAGGCAGCACTGTGCACAGGATCACTTCCGGGACAAGCAGTAACATATAGACACACAGGCCCACTACAGAACTCAAATAACATAGTACCAAGAATCTACCACCCCAGGCCACCCTGCTGGTAAATTAGCCATTTAAAATCACCAGTGCATGTCAGCACGGCCCATTTCTTCCAACTATATTTTTTCGAATGCCTGAAGATTGGAGCCATTTTTGAATGCCGAAATATACTTACATTCCGAGTGAGTGCCTGGGATGGTGGGGTAATGGCTCTGATGCCACTGTTTTACAACAAGGACGCATGCTCAGGGCAGAGCCGTGGGAAGCACCGTAGCAGTCCCGAATGTGGGTGGTCAATATTCCCACTGGCCTCTCGGTTTAACCAGGCCCGAATTACTCCGCCGCTGAGACCGCCGCGGGGACTCCGACAATGACCCCACTGAGCCTCTGAATAGTGGGATCAAGCCCTGGACGATGAGGCTCCGCTTTGCTGCTGCTCCGCCTTCCGCCTCGCACGTTTGCACATCGCAATTAATTAATGGGGCTCCAGTTGCATAGTCACTTCAGGGCCACAGGAACCCCCCGCCCCCATATAACAAACATCCCGCAAATAACACGCAGACACAAGTGTTAAGATTGGGGAAATTGGCTGCAGGTTTATTGTTACATACAACATTATGTAATCACGTTGGGTTATCTTACGGGCAATCCAAGGGCAGGCCGCATACTCGCCACCTGCCCGCCTGATGAGCCAATCAGCACAGTGGCGAACCACCCAGCTGCTGATCATTATGGTAATAAACTACTCACGCCCCTGGCGGGGCGTATCTAAGCGACCCCCGGTTGCACAGGCCCACAACCGCCCGAAGGACTACTGGGGCGCCGTCTCGGATTCCTAGCCTCCCATGAGGTACTAGGTTAGGCTCTGGCACCCCTATGTGCCCGCTGAAGTACTGTGTTGCACCTCTCTGTTTCCGGATTGCCCTGTAACTCCGCCTGCAACGAAAAAGGAAACACATTAAAACTCCCTCAGGAGCCCCCCCATAGCTGACACTCAGGGTTAGAGGAAGGGAGGGAAAGAGTGTCCCGACGTGTTCGTCGCAACGTCCGGAGCGGCAAAGAGGCCACCACGACGGCCAGAGGGGGAGATATGCCCTCTCCCTGCCAGCCCCGGACGTGCGTCACAGCTCCGCCCACCTCCACCAGGCAACCTGCCCTGAGGAGGGGTGGAACCATTAGCTGGGGGTCGGGGGCAGCCCTACGTGACTAAGGGCCCGCCCTCCTGATGGCCACCGGGTGGCCTCGGGCAGGCGCATAGTCACTTCAGGGCCACAGGAACCCCCCGCCCCCATATAACAAACATCCCGCAAATAACACGCAGACACAAGTGTTAAGATTGGGAAAATTGGCTGCAGGTTTATTGTTACATACAACATTATGTAATCACGTTGGGTTATCTTACGGGCAATCCAAGGGCAGGCCGCATTCTCGCCACCTGCCCGCCTGATGAGCCAATCAGCACAGTGGCGAACCACCCAGCTGCTGATCATTATGGTAATAAACTACTCACGCCCCTGGCGGGGCGTATCTAAGCGACCCCCGGTTGCACAGGCCCACAACCGCCCGAAGGACTACTGGGGCGCCGTCTCGGATTCCTAGCCTCCCATGAGGTACTAGGTTAGGCTCTGGCACCCCTATGTGCCCGCTGAAGTACTGTGTTGCACCTCTCTGTTTCCGGATTGCCCTGTAACTCCGCCACAGCCCGTGCGATGGTCCCCGCCGCCGCACGGGCCCCCCACCAACGCTACAACCTTTACCTGCAACCTTTGCTCAAAAGAGCCTCTTTTAAATAGGGGAGGAATAGGTCCACGCCCACAGCGTGAGATGAACCCCATCTGCCTCAAAATAGCCTTATACTTTGTATAAATTGTTTAAGTTAGAAGAAACCCCGCCCCTCCGTATGGGAAGATTTCTTCATGGCGCTGTGCTTTACTCCTAGACCTGACAATTGCTTGGCACAACTTAGCGCCTCCCCAGAGACCTGATCCTGACATGAATACATGCCAGAAGAAGCCCAGGCCCTTCTGCCACAATCTGCAGCTACCCCGGGTCTTACTCGTTTACCACATTATCGTAACCAACCCCGGGTCGTGTAGGCAAACTACCAGGGGGTGACAAAGTGAAGAGGAGGGCCCCTACTGCTGAGGCGCTTCGTATCAATTAATAGACGTCCAGCACACGCCGTGAAACTCAAACACCCTACGACAAGAGCCAGCAGGCTACACCCAGCTTAGTTACAACCTGCTGTCACGCCGCTGTCCGCATAACATAGGACATTGTGCTTATGATAACGCTTGTGCTGCTAAAGTCAAAGAGCACAGAGGCATAGAAGGCTATACTATATAACTAGGACAATGCCCATGCCTGTGCTAATACCGATAAGAGGTATTAACAGCAGGCACCACCTGCCCTCAGGGTTTTAATCTGGAACAGCTTAGGCCATGCTACCACTAAGGTAGCTTGTCTGTAAGGGAGACTTACGACCACCACCCAGGGATTGCAGGAACTGGAACCCAGTGCACACTTAAGATCCCGACCTGCATCATGACATGCCTGCTGACCAAAAGCCCCTCTGACTCTATAGAGCATAAACCCCCGTGACAAACCCTCTACCGCCACAATATCGACTATCCCAGGTTCGAGGGGTCCCCCGTAACGTATAACTTCAGCCGAAGCGCAGTTCTCCAAATGCAATTGTGCTTAGAGAATGTTTGTGCCAAAATGCACCCATAATTTAGTATAACTGCGAGGTGGACTTACACTTTATATACACGATAGCCAAGGTAAACAGCTGATATCACATGCCCCCAAGACGTGGCGGCAGCTCAACCCTGCTACCTCAAGAATAGCCTGTATATAAAGTTGCATTACGACCCCCGCCAGGAGGGATTTAAAAGCTGAACCAAGGTGCTCCACAAAATTGGCGCTAACAACCACAGGCCAACTTCTCACCTAGGGAAGAGCACAAGTAAACCATACATAAATAAGAGGCAATGTCAGATACAATGCCAAAGCTTAGACGTGTAAATGTGAGACCTATTGCCTTGCAAATGCTTGTTCAAGGAGACCTCGAAACGGGTCGCTAACAGGCTCAGGGTGTCCTTTCTTATTCCAGAGTGCAGTGACAGCAGGCACAACATGTGCGCGTGCTCACACTGCTCACTTCTCACTAGTGGGGACGTAACGGCATAACGTCATGCCAGGTGAGGGATGCAGGAGAAGGGAAACACTAATTAGCCGTTTTCTCTAAGATTTCCCTACTCTTAGAAACTCAGGAGCAGCAATATTGTTGTGATGTCACCGGGCTTTAAGTGGAAGCTTTTTTCAGTATTATATACAACCTATAGTTGCTGCTTATTTTCTTATGCAACTACAACCATTGACCCAGCCAATGAACCTGACTTGTAGGTATGCTGTTACTTGTTGTAGTCATATATCTGGATGCAATGACAGGAACCGCAAATAACAAGTCGGGCATCATACTATGCATGCACAGATTGTTTGCGTACATGTTTCTAAGTCACACCCATATTACATTGGCCCCGCCCCTTTGAGCGACCCCCAGTTTTTTCAGACATTCTGTGTCTTCGTACAGCTGTTACTTCAATTCCTGAGCCATTCTATCTAGAGAGTTTGCTGGGGGCCCACTACTATAGGTAGAATTGGCAGTCCAGGCTCGGCAGTAGTTGCAGTTGCTCCACTAGAGCGTGAACTGATTGACACTGCAGGCTGAAAACCCTACATACTACCGGGAGGTCCAGAACTGAAGGCGCAGCGGGAAGGCTGCCTTCCAGAACAGAGCCTAGGAAGAACAGACAGACGACAGCAGTAAGAAGGCGAGCAGATTGCTCATGTCAGTGACCTATCTTCCCAGGAAAGTTAAAACAGTGCAGGTCTCGGAATGTACATAAGCAGGACAACTCTACCACTTGGTAATGCCCCAGGATGATATGAGCATGGTTCTACAAGTCCTAATAGCTTAGGACGAGACCTAGGATTTGCTACTATCCTAAATTGGCACTTCAAGGTAGACTCCCAATACTACAACCATCCCCAACAGGACTACCTTGCCATGACAGTACAGTACGATAATACCCAAAAGTGAAGGCCTCGAAAGGCACGCCACAGGACAAAGCACAGTAGCAGTTCTGCAATATGTAAGTTATTCTGGTGCCAACTTTCCACACAGCCATAAGGAGTCACAACGTGGCTCGGGGCCCCCCCTAGTACACTTGGACGTATAATTCTATGGAATGCCAGCACTAAAATATTGGAGCAGACCAAAAGACGCCAAATACATGAAAAGTGACTGGGAATAACCTTTGGCACACTTATTCCTCACTGATGTGTTCTACTTACATAAGTTCTGACAGTCGCACTATCTTGTTTTGAGTTAATGGTATCACGCGACTTGCACAGGGGCACCCAGACACGCGTACTCATAACTGCCTTAGCCTGGTGTACTACCCACTTCACGCAGGTACTCCAACCCATAAGCAGACTGAATCACACCTTAATTTATCTTCAGGCACCCAGGATATACTCGGGGATGTGAATAACATATCTGAGATCAGCAGGCAGTGACCGGCAAGCGCGAGCGTGCTGGTACAGCAATAATGAACGCCACGCTGGAAGCCAATCTGACCCCTGGCCCTGCTTGGTGAGACAGAGGGAAGCAATGGGGCAAGTCGAGTTTAAATTTGTATAGCGCCCTACTCACCCGGAGGGACACAACACGCTAGAGGGAGGGAAGGGAGCTTACTTCCTTATCACTGTTTTTGTCCGGAGACCTGATGCTACCACATACCACAGGGGCGCGAGCTCGGCCCACAAGTAAGGAGCGCTTAATTGAGCAGTAATTCTTTGCCTAACAGGCACATGCAGGTAAAACGAATTGGCCAAAGTCCCCTGGTAAAGAAGCGCAACTCAGCACACAGACTGAATTGACAGAAATCCCAGCATGCAACGCGCTTGGTCTAAGAACACTTAATTGGACGCGACCCAAGGCTCGCAACCTGGTACCGGCACCCGCGTCGGGAGTACTAGCGCGTCCCAGGCGAAGGAGCGCATATGTGCAGATACATTATCAAGCCAGGGCACATGCAAGGTCGGTGGGTACCTGGTCACTGCATGTGACGCGATAGTGCGAAGGAACCAATAATAATGCGCCATCTAAGCACACACTACTACAAGAAGCCACTATTACAGCCGCACCCTAGGTTAGCCAGCACGCACTAAACACCACTGAATAGATTCGGCCAGGAACCCTGCCTGTGACGCGGCCATGAGGCAAGAAAACACTAGTCATACCGCGCAAACAAAACCCTAAACAATCGGGCCAGACAAGCGTAAGAATATCACCCGCAAGCAATACCTTGCGCCTAACAAAGGACGGCTGGGATATGGAGTTAACAGCTTCGAACTGTGCTGAGTCCCTAACATAACAAATAGAGGTAGCCGCATCCAGAACCAGAATGGTTCATTTAGCACCCGCTATGTTGCATAGGCCAGGGGAAGAAGTGAATAGCCCAGGGCACAAATGTATGCGACATTACCGAAACTCGAACACAGGCCCGAAGTCGAGCACCTTAGCCAGTAAATACCCCCGAATGCACGACTCCGCGCGTGCGGAGCACCCACGATGAAACTCGCATCCTTCCAAAGTGACAGCTGTGGTCATGCTTGAATCGCGCCTAAGGACACTACCGCCTGGTAACCTGCACACGTCACCTATTCTGCCGACATGCACCGAGTGCTACCTTCAGCCGACATGCACCGAGTGCTACCTCCCGATGTTGATTACTCGCATAGGCACCCAGCCTCATGAATGGAACCTCTGCACGAGGGATCCGCCCCCACGCGCCACGTGTTGCGACGACTGCCAAGGCGCTCAGAAGGCAAGGACTGGCATAAATTCGTGTGTGATGTTCCTGCCAAACATTGCAGGGTAATGCAAGATCCCCACTTAGTGCAAGAGCTGCTGAAAGTCTTTACCAACAAGGGGATTGGCATCCTACAACACATGTATGATAAAATTAATTTGGGGGCGCACATACCCCTAGCACGCGACATACATAGCTTATACATGTATGTACACTCGATATAGAGCGCTCAGCACCAGTGCGCCAAATAGCAAAATGCAGGCTATCTTAAACCCTCGTAGAAAACAGCGTTATAAAGACATAATACCAACATATATGCATGTACCCACGTAACCAATCGCGCCTGGCACCATGTGCGCCACATAGCCTTGGAACCTAGTTCTACTGAAAACCTTGTCGAACGCGCTACAGGTAGTGCCCCAGCCGGCGAAAAACAGTAAAGTTGCCAGAAGGAAAATTAAATAAAACGCAACACGGGCCACCAGGCCGATAATGCGATCCGGATGCCTGGAAAAGTGTAAACAAATACGGTGCCTGGAGCACGCCCTGGACACAAGCGGGCGATCTAAAATTGGGCGCCCTATTTACACCATAAACTTGGTTCCGGAGAGGAGGCGAGGCCTCAATTGGGCGCCATTTTACAAAGTGCTCGCAAAGTGCTCTAGTTCTTACGCTCTCAAATAGTAAGTGGCTCCAAGAACCGCTTCCTCCTATACTGTGCCTGCTCGATACAAACACCGTATCAGGAACGCCTCTAGCCCGTGTAGGCAGACATCCGGTCCCGCAGTCTAGCCAAAACATAGCATAAAGCTAGCATGCTAGCTGAAGTAAATGCGATAAGGCGTTACGCAAACTGCTTAGTGATCAGCAAACCTGCTCCTCATCAGTACAATCGGTGCTGTTGGTAAGTGCATACAGCTCACGCAGGTCAAAGAATAACACTAAAACGTCAATCAAATTTCAGCCCTTTCATTGCCTGCCGAATGCCTCTCAAACACCGGGCTAAACTGAACACACCTGTGAACTGTGAAATAGACCAAACATTGCGGCAGTAAAACCAGGAACAAACCAATCCTTACACTAAATGCATCACCCCAACGCTGAATGCTCATGCCGAAGCACAGACCCGGCCCCATTGCGCTGCAATAAGCGATGCCACGTGTACAATGCACAAGTCACTCGAATGGGCCAGGAATACCATGGCCAAAAGATACAATACACCTTTGTCAATACAAACACCATCCACCACATTGCGCTCAAATATGCAATGCCCCTTGTGAGATGATAAATGACACAAGTGACCATGCATGCATGCGCTAAGCATAATATTCCATGCAGCTAAAATGGCCGCCCCCGCCGCCATTCACCGCGTGGGTCGGACCACTTAAACAAGATGCCACTGAAAATGTCCGAACTGGGCGCCATTAACATACTGCGCCGGACAATGGTGCCCTTAGCAATGGCCGCCCTTGCACGCCATAGCCCACGTGCGACCAAGAAAACCAAAAACCACCGCAAGCACCATCCCCGCGATCAGTCATCGGCAGCTAAAATACACGGTCAGCGCTGGTCCGGCCATAAAACACCCAAAACACTCCTAACACATACGCGTTGCAATATCGTAATCCAAACCAGCCGGCACCCAGATAAATAACAGAAGCAGTCCCCGCCTCAAAACATGCCCCGCTAGATACACGTAGGGGGAGAAACCATTGCAGTGCCCCAGCCCTTATGATCGCGTCCCCGATCTAGTAGAGGGCTCGAGATTTGAAAAGCAATGCGGCCCCTAACTAAAGGCGTGATACCGCAAATGAAAACTCTCAATGCCAGGCGTGCTGAAAGAGTTTATAAACCCCCTGTGCTCTTAAAAACGAACTCTGGAGTGTGGGAGTACAAAGTAGAGATACTGTGCCACCCCGTTGGGAACACGCCTTACTGCACCCCGGGTAATGCACATCCACGAGCCAACAGTCACAAAACGAACACCTGCATAGTGTTCCCTTAAATATCTTTGCTGTAGTCTCCTAGTTTGTCTAAAAAGAAACGATGAAGCTCCCTTATTCTTCACGTAATTAAATATCCCCCGCTCCATTCCAGAGTGCTCCGTTCGCGAAATAGAATTCTGCCTGGCACCCCTACTCACTAATGCTGTTCGAACACGCACAGTCAGGAGAAATCTACTCTGCAAACAGCAGTACCGTGATCGCCCCCACCCCGGGCATCCGGAGCAAAATAAACCAACAGTGATGCAACAAGATCACCAGTTACTGCGTAACGCCTGGAAAGTTCGCAAGCCCGTAAATTAATGAATATGGGCAAACATACTTGGTGGCCTCACACTCTAAGATCACACGTTAAAACTGCACGGTGTTTGACACAACACCCATGGAGACAAAACCCCAGGCAGCAGTCCCCAAAACCTGCCTGCTCCAGGTGAGGCACAAACTCACAACCTCGGCATTGCACACTGCAAGTACTGCCATACAAGTCCTGCCCGCTAACCGATTGCGCCACTGGAGCTGAACGACCGCCCTGTCCCCGAACAGTGAGCAGAGAAAGCATAAAAAACCCCCGGCAGACCCACGGCCTCGTGGCGAGGAAAGCAATGAAAAGCGACTCAACCCGAGTGATCCTAACTTACAACCCCGTGGCCGGGGATGGTGCATACTGCTATGTCTCTACACATCCAAAGTCCCCTCACACAAAAGAAAACACAGAACCATCCCGCGAGGGGATGACTCACCCAGAGCAAGGGAGACACCGTCGCCAGACAAAGCCTCAGGCAGGAGAGTGAGAGGAAACCTGTGGCTACAAAGTTCACACTCACCGGACGAAAACCGACGCCATACCCGGTACGACACTCACGAGGGTGATCCAACGGCAGAAAGAGTGTCCCGACGTGTTCGTCGCAACGTCCGGAGCGGCAAAGAGGCCACCACGACGGCCAGAGGGGGAGATATGCCCTCTCCCTGCCAGCCCCGGACGTGCGTCACAGCTCCGCCCACCTCCACCAGGCAACCTGCCCTGAGGAGGGGTGGAACCATTAGCTGGGGGTCGGGGGCAGCCCTACGTGACTAAGGGCCCGCCCTCCTGATGGCCACCGGGTGGCCTCGGGCAGGCGCATTCCCCTCATATGGGCCCGCAGACATCACCGAGACGCATCGCGTGACACACCAACGTATGGGGCTCGACACAGTAACGTGTCACGCCACACAGTTTGGAAAGCTGTGCCGTAGAGAGTCCCATGATACCAAAGAACCTCGCTCCACCAGCTGACCCCAGCTTACTATACCCGCAGTTAGCAATGGAACTGCTAAAATGTCTTGCAGACACAGATGAGTCCCTGAGATTTCCAAATTGGGGCCCTGCCACTATAGAATGGGATTCCCAGAATTCTTTTGATTTGTATCCACCCTTTACTTGCTGCAATTAAGACTTTAAATGTGATCTATTTGAAGCATTTGGTGTGGCCAAATTTAAATAGGAAATAATTGCCTTCCCCTGAGAGATTTTTTGTTAGAACCTTAAGGTGAGCTGGATTGTCCTGGTTACTCATTAACAACCTCCTTATGTTTTTCAAAAAGAAGGCCCAGTAGTAAAGTTAGAATTCCGGAAGCGCTATTCCACCATCCACCTTTTTGTCCGGAGTTTTTTCCAAGCAATTCTTACCCCCTCTTCCTCCAAATAAAACTGCTAAGTTCTCCCTGTACCTTTCTAAATCATTCTGGTTAAAAATGTAAAAGGCGAGTATTAAAAATAAAAGTACATTTTGGAAGAATCATAATTTTTACTATTTTGGTTCTTCCCAGAGTGGAGTTGGCGAGAGGGGCCCATTGGTGCAAAATCTTTTTGGTGTCGATCATAAGTCTATTGAAGTTACATGTATGCCATGCCAATACACTTTACAGCACTACACTTTACCCCCCTCTAGCACTCTGCAGTACTTTATTCTATGTCACTGCACTCTATCCTGCACCACTCCACTCTACTTTGCACCACTTCACTCTACACCACTATACACTTCACTCCTCGCCACTGAAGTCTACGCCACTCTACTCTGCACCACTGCACTCTACACCACTTTACTCAAAACCAATGATCTATAAGCCACTCCACTCTCTTCTGCACTCCATGCCACTTTACTCTACGCTACTCGTTGGCACTTTGCTCCACTCTATTCTACGACACACTACTCCACTCCACTCTACGCCACTCTATGCCGCTCCACTCTAGGACACTTTATACCACTTCACTCTGCGAAACTCTATTCCATTCGATGCCACTCAACTCTACAACACTCCACTTCACTCTATGCCATTCCACTATACTACACTACTACACTCTAAGTCATTCCACTCTATGATAATCTACTCCACTCTATGCCAGTATACTCCTCTTTACTAAATATCTTCTACGTCACTCTACTCTGCTCTAAGCCACTCCACTCTACTCTACTCTAACCCTCTACTCCACTCTACGTCACTCAACTCTACTCCACTCTACGATGCTCCACACCCTCCTCACCACTCTCTGTGATTCCATGACATGCCACTTCCCTCCTCTTCACACCACTCCATAACACTCAACTTTACGCCCCTCCACACCACTCTTCTGTAGCCCACTAACTTTTAACCATGTCATGCTGGTGTACAACTCGGCTAAAACATATTAGCAAAGCAAATAGCACTTGCATATGTGAGAATTATTGGCTTTGCCAATGCTTGTTCTTACTGCTTTCAACTTGTGTTCCGGGTTAAGAGTTGCCAGAGATGACTATCTGGTTAATTGGTCATCCTCTGGTCAAGTAGGCAGCCATGCAGACAGAGACGTGGCTGTTTAGAAAATCAATGAGAATGAGTTAGGATGGTGAATTACAAACAGTATGAGATAGGTCAGTTGCTTTTGTCGTTAGTTGAACTAGGAGGTAATAAGAGTTTGTCCAGATGTATTGCTGACTCACTTTGGGAAAAATGACGTGGTACAGTTAGCTGGTTTGTCACTCCTGGAGACCTTGAAGGCTGATCGAACATATTTGTAGAAGTTATGGTCTAGCACATTTCTGGTGTGTGCGAGTTTAGTGGACAAGCGTGTGCATTATGCTGTGTAAATTGTGAGGAGGAAAGTTAATTGTGAGATGCACATTTTTTGCAACTCTCAGGACATAGGTGTTGTGCAGCACGAGTATATAGTACAAGAGAACTTCAAATTATTTAGGGTAGATGGGGGTTCAACTGTCCTTTATGGGTAACCGACACTATATGTTAGACATTAGGGAGACATTTACAGTTAACTTGTGATTTCTGGGCAGGGATGCTGTTTGAGAGGCAGTCCACTGGTGACCTCCTTTTGGAGGGGTTGGGGGACCAAGACATGAAAAGGCTGGATTTTCCGGGTCACCTGGTAAAGGGGCACTAATCCAAGAGGAATATTGTTTTTCCCAGTTTGGGGATGGGGACAGTGTGGATCAGGAGGAGAAGACAAAGTAGTTGGGTGGGGGGATTAGGGTGAGAGAAATGGCCTAGGACTAGAACATGGATGGGTGCAAGAGATGGGACGGTGTCTGTCAGGTTTGAATACATGTGATGTGGTTTGCATGTGGCTGGTGCTTGGTTGAGAACTTTGGATGGTGATATTTGGGGTGGTTTAAGGATGATTGGGGTTAGGTTTATTGACTATGTTAATGAGGCAGGTAATTAAAACTGTTGCATTTGTTATAAGATGTTTCACTGAAGAACCTGACCTATTAAAGCAGCATTTTCTACTATATTCACCATCGTACTATCCCTACCTCATTGCTGACGCAGCCAAAGATGTAACAGTACAAAACTTACATGAGAGTGGTGGTTGTGGTAGAGGTCAATCGATAGCAAAATGGCAAATCCAAATACTGCACTCGACATGCACGGAGACTGGTAAGCGTCAGATGGATTAGTCAAGGCATGTATGTTTGTAATTATTTTTAGAGTGTTAGGGGGGTTTTCCATTGGAAGGCCTTGGTTGAAGGTGACAGGATCGCACCGCCATGACTTTGACGGAAGTAGCTACATGGTAAAGCTTTTCTTCCCATGGTCATTTCTCCTAGTGGTGAAGAAAGGAAAAGCTTTCTTGGTATCTCACTGAAGCTGAATACCAGAAACGGTTGGGTGTTGAGATGGTACCTGGTCTGTGAGCATGTGGATATTAAGGATTCAATTAGGCTTCATGCAGAAAAGACCAGTTAATTGAGCCACAGAGTCCACAAATTCAAAGTAGAGCACAGAATGACCATAGCCGCCTTGAATAGAACAGTGTGAGTACTCTGGAGCATCAACGCATCAAATATAACAGAAAGAAATGATTACAAAAGAAAACAAGACAAGGTAATTGATGATCATATAAGAAAAGTGGTATGCAGTACAACCATTTGGAGTAGTAAGCTAGATGAACAATCAAATACCTCTTTTTTCACAGTTCTTCGGGGCAAGGGACTGACTGCAATGGCTTATTTACAACCCTCAGAACCACTGAAATAACCATGTCTGAACAGGAGATTAAATGAATGGTAATGTAACATAAGATGCAGAGAAACATTTAATTTTTAGGACGAAAAGACTCACCCACCAACGGCTGTATGCTTCATCATAGGGTCCCTCCTCACATAACACCAAAAAGTTGTGGTGTGGGCTATAACTCCTAAACGAATTAGGAGGAGCTCTTTGGATGTTTTGATATAATCCTATGTCAGTTCTGCATTTATGTTTTGAAAGAAAATAGCTGATGGACTTAAATGTTAGACCCCTGGCGGAGGTGGCAAAGGGTCGGGGGGTGTCCCTGGTGTCGTATGCCGACGACACCCAATTGGTGTTTGCTTTCTCGAAGAAATGCGACACCAATTTGGGTAAATTCAAAGAGGATCCCCTAGCAGTCGCTGACTGGATGGCGGCAAACTGTTTACAGTTGAACGCCAGTAAATCGGAGATTCTTCTGTTTGCAAAGGACCGGGAGCTATGGTCCGAACAGTGCTGGCCGGACTGCCTCAAACCCGCCCCCTCCCAAAGGAGGTTGTGAAGAACTTGGGGGTGTGGTTCGACAACGGTTTGACCTTTGATAAACAATCGAAAGCTGTAGCTGGGGTCTGTTTCGGGCTTCTGCGTGGCCTGAAGCCTCTGCTTGGTTACTTCCCTCCCAAGGTGCGACAGACAATCGTCCAGGCGTTCATCTTGTCCAGACTAGACTATGGCAATTCCCTCTACTTGGGCGCCAATAAGGCTAGCGTTAGGCGCCTGCAGAGGGTCCAAACTGCGGCAGCCCGGATTTTGGTTGCACTGCCTAGATCTTGCTCCGTGGCACATGTGCTCCCTAAACTCCACTGGTTACCTGTCAAATAGTGCATTCAGTTCAAGGCGCTGTGCATATCTCATAAGATCTTGACTCGCCAGGCTCCATTGGGGCTATCACACTTGTTGGAGCCATATGTGCCTAGGCGTACACTGAGATCTGCCGACTTAGCGCTGGTCTGCACTCCCCGAGCCTGGAGAGCTAGGGCTGGGGCGGTCGTTCCGCTGTTTGGCGGCGAAACTTTGGAACTCACTCCCGGCTACTATTAGAGCCATGCCAACCATCTGGCATTTTGATAAGCCTTAAAGACCTGGCTTTTCGCTACTGCTGCTGTCTAAACACCTTGCTACACCTTCAGGCTCCCACATGTTTCCTGACTTATATGTCCATTGACGGACACCAATATGTCTGTTTCAACTCAAGTAAATTCAAAGAAATACCCAAATGTACCTAAGACTTTCTGGTGGAACAAACCAATCTTGTTGTAGGACAATATCTTGCACCACAGACCGTTCCAATGGCCTTTGGGTAAATGAACATAATTCTGCAAGCAAACTTATGTTTCATGGTCAAGCATTCATAACAACCCGTTTTACCTTGTAGATCACAGAGTAATATTTGCAACATCCTTGCCACTCCTGTGCAGAGAATGCTTTTTTCAGAACAAGACACAGCATCCATAGGCACGACCACACATTCCAGCTTCACCGCATGCAAACCAATTTCAGCATCATATATGACAGGCTGACTTGCACATTTTTACTTCCAGGCACATATTTAATGACAAAGTTGAATTCCTAAAGGTGAGCCAACAGTCTGGCCGGCCTTGCTCTGAATAGTGCTATAATTGCGCTCTAGTGCTCTCGAGGCTTGAGATGCAAAACCAACAGAATGCTCACGCCCAATCACCCACACCCACTGATTCCGGTCTGCATCAAGACCCATACCGCAAGCATCCACAATGATAAGGTATTTTTGACCCTGCACGTAAGGTTTAAGCACTGTTGCTTCAATTATCAATTCCTTGACTTTGCTAAATAGCTAATCTATCTAATCACTCCGCACAAACTTGAACCCCTTTTTGAGCAAACTTCTAATGGGATTGACAAACGTGAAATAAACCTAAATAAATAATGCGGAAAACTCCCATAAGCCTAAAAACAAGCGCCAAGAATCTTTGACATTCGGACTTAGAAGCATCTTTTATAGGTTGTATGAGGATTAATTTGGGGTTTATAGAATCAGCAGCTATTGTATGTCCAAAATAGTGCGCACTGCACAAAAAAATACGTATACGTCTCTATACTGACTGTCACCCCACACTCTTTTAATAGGACAGCACTCTCTCAAATTTATCATTAAGCTCCCTTGGATTCTTCGCATACACCAGGATATTGTCTTGGAAAACATGGACACCATCCACACATTGAAGCATTACAGCCATCATCTTGTGAAAGGCGCTCACTGCAGATGCTAGCCCAAAAGTTAGCTGTAGGTATACGTCTGCACCAAAAGGGTCACAAAGACGTGGAGTGGTTGAGATTTTTGGCCAGGGGTATTTGGTGGTATGCAGACCGCATATCTATGACAAAAAGATCTTTGGAGAATGTAGGTTCATAAACAGATGATGAATGCCGTGATGTTCTTGTAAAGGGGACATAAATCCGCGCACGAGCAAATGGCCTGATTTGTTTGTTCTATTAAAATTGTGGTGACCCCGTCACAAGAATCTACTGGGTGTATTATACCCTGAACAAAAATATTGTCCAGCAACTTTTTGCTGGAGGCACGGGTCTTACCTTCTGAGTAACCGGCTTTATGTCCTTTTTTAGTTTGATGCTATACTGAAGCCCAATCACTGTGCCCACTGTTTCATTCAAAGCTCCTGTAAACTTACTAAACATTAATTCTATTGAGACATTCTCAGCATCAATGCTAGATAAAGACATTTATCCTAAAACAACTAGATTCTCTGATCCATAAAATGCCACGTCTTTATGGCAATATAGATTCTGGTGTCTTTCACTCTTCCCATAAACTATAGAGAGCTGCAGAAATATCCCAACATGCCAATATCAAATTTATTTTCCAAAGGCTTTGGATTTATGTCTGTTGGGACTAACTTGATATTGAGCCATTTGGCATTACATGTGACAAACAAGACTGCTACTAGTGAAGTGGAATCCGCAATAACATAGGTACATATCCCACCAATTTCTACAGAATACATGGGTCCCTTAATACATCTAATACATGCGCACAGTTGTCTCAATGGTTAGGACTATGTTACCAAACTTCTCAGAAGCAGACGTTTCTGGCCCTTCAATCTTATTAACTTTCACAGATCCATCCATGCTCTTTACCACAGACTGAAAATATCCCAATTTTTTTTTTTTTTATTGACACTACTTCCCCCGAACCCGACAGGCATTACTGTTCTGAATGTGCGACTAAAGCCACACCTGGAGCAAGCTCCGAAAGCTTCCTCCCATACATTTTCTGAGTTTTGTTGTGAGTCTTCACTAACTGATGACGGTATCCTCCTGCAAATAGGGGAGTTGCCTCTTGCTTTCTCAGTCAAAGTCTTTAAAGATAACTTAGGTCATTCTGGGGCATATTGCCAAGGGGGGCGATAGGCAATTATCGCCGATTTAGCGTCCGTTTTCGGCCGCTAAGCAGCGATAATTCTATCGCCCTATTAGCAAGCTGTCGCTAACTGATGTTAGCGACAGCTTGTAGGCGATAGCGAGCGGTTGGGGGCCCACTTTGCATGTCAGCGATATTTATCACTAATGACATGCAAAGTGGGCGTACCCAACCAGTTAGCGACTGAAAGCAGTCGCTAACGTCGCTATCGCCTATTAGCAAGGCAGGCGTAGCGTTGGAAATATTCGCGCTAAGCGCGAATATCTCCAAATACTAACACCTGCCCAGACCAGTTCTTAGCCATGTTATCCAAAGGGAGGTGGATAACATGGCTAAGAGCATTTCATCGCTAATGCGTGAATATCGCTGTATTCTCAGCGATATTCACGCATTTCGCCGCTATCCCTGGATATTTTAGCACAATGGAGAAAAACGTTGCTAATAGCATGTTTTCTCCGCTAACATATCCAGCGATAGGCAGCGATAAAAAAAATCGTCGCTAAGCCTATTTAGCGATAAATATCGCTATTTGTTGGTAATATGCCCTTCAATTCCTTGTGCAATAACTACGACCTCTTATGAGGAAAGGTTTCTGCAACTGAGAAGGCGGTCCTGTGTTTTCTTTAAATTACAATTGAAATCAAATTTATTACGTAGATAAATGCCAGTAAAGTTTTAGGATTCACGTGACATCTAATATACTTAAAGAGGGCATGTACTCTACAATTGACTTCCTTCTGCTTTAAAAAAGTATGCCTTCTAGGTACTATCAATTTATTTCTATTTATTTTTATTTTATCCATTTATAAAGTGCCTGGTTACACCACAGGTGTGTCTCTGAGCTAAAACAGACTCTCTGTAAGGAAGTGAAGATTCTCACGCTGAGCTACTGACCCCTGACGGTGACTCTAGTATGCTGTAGGGAAAAGCCATGTCTTTAAATGTTTGCGAAAGTTGGTTTCACAATGTTCTCCTCTTAGGTCCACCGGTAGTGTGTTCCACGTTGTGGCAGCTAGATATCTGAAAGAACATGCACCCATTCTTGCTTTATACATTCTCCGCACAGTCAACCATGGCACACCTTTGGATCTTAGGTTCCGAGTCCGTGTGTAGGATGTTATCAATGGTTGCTGATATCGTGGACTTTTTTTGATAGAATCAATGATTTGTCAGGGCACTGCTTATCCATCTGTGCCACAGCTTTACAATATTGATCCAATGTGTCAAAGTGCTTTCAGGCACTTCCAACTCTGGTAAGTTGTCAGATAGTTGCTGCTCTTCTGTGCCAAAATGACTGAACAATAAAGCACCATGGCTCACAGCTTCATTCTTGATGGCTTCAACTGCCACTAAGTTTTATTTTCAAATCCTTACCCACTTTTTCCATCTCTATGGTGGCTCCCAGGTACCATCCAAAAAGGTAGGGCTGTATGACATTTTGTGCACTGGTCATCTTACAGAACAGGATAGGTGCCCGGACAAATTTCTGCCATTTGAAGTACACAAGTGTAATTTGAATGGCAGAATATGGCAAAATATGTCCCCAGCAAGGCAAACGTTTCAAATATTCCTTGAAATTCAATGTATTAATTAATATTTTTAAGTCACAATTTCTTTGGTAAAAGAGCACTGTAAACCAGAACATGTGGCAGTAAAGTAGGAAACTGAGTATTAAAACAATTTACCTTCTTATATTATACCGCCACAATTAAACCTTAAATACCTTCAAATTATGTATATCCCTCCCTCATCTAGTCCACTTTGTCTCAGTAGCTACTTAGCAAGGCATCTCCACCTCCGACAGAGTGAATTCCGCACTTGGAGATCAAAAGATCCTTCTCTTAGTGTGTGCCTACCATTTCCATTGGGAACGGCTATAATACGGCCCTTCACTCACCCTTCCTCCTGTATGTTTCTTGTCCAGTCAGCAGAATGTAAAATACGCTCAGCAAAATGTTACTGTTTTAATATTGAAATCTTAGTCTTACCCGTGTTACTGAGCGTATGGGAGACTGCACCGGTTACCGCCGCACTCCCAGATCATGTGCTGGGCTGGGGCGGAGATCTTTGTCGTAGCGGCAGGTAACCAGGCCGTTTAGGGGAGTCACGAGATGGTGTCCTGAGCCTTTGATGGTGCATGAACAAGCTTGTAATTAAAGGAAGTCTGCATGGTGACCTGGTTATCTAATATTCCCAAGAATGAGATATGGTGATGAGGCAATGCTATAAAAGATAAAATAATGCTGCTGTAGTGCATTCCTGGACATTTCTGCTATCATGGATTACTGAAAATATGTAGGAAAGCAGAATATTGTGGACAGTACTGCCACCACTGACTGACGTCCTGGAAGTAGAGAGGAGTGGAGTAGAGTGTTGTACAGTGGAGTGTCATAGAGTGCCTTAGAGTGGATTAATGGAGTAGAGTGGAGTAGTGTGTCATAGAGTACAGTGTAGTAAAGCGGAATGTAGTGGCATAGAGGAAGTTGCACAGAGTGTTGTAGAGTGGAGAACAGTATCGTAGAGTGGCACAGAGTGGAGCAGAGTGTTGCAGAGTGGAGTGTCATTGAGTGTTGTAGAGTTGAGTTGCATAGAGTGGCGTAGAGTGGATTAATGTAGTAGAGTGGAGTAGCGTGTCATAGAGTACAGTGGAGTAAAGTGGCATGGAGTGGCATAGAGGGAGTTGCACAGAGTGTTGTAGAGTGGAGTACAGTATTGTAGAGTGGCACAGAGTGGAGTAGAGTGTTACAGAGTGGAGTAGAGTGTTACAGAGTGGAGTAGTTTACCATACTGTGGGGGACAGTGGGGGAGCGTAGAGTGGAGTAGAGTGTCATAGACTGGAGAAAAGTGAAATGGCATTCAGTGGAGTTGTGTAAAGTGCAATATCGTGTCATAGTTAGGGGTGGGCAGAACTTGAGAGATTCCGTGGAGTTCTGCCAACGGGCGGAAACTATGCAGTTCGCACTGCACTTTAGCGATGGTAGCCTGAACAGTTCTGAAATATCTGAACCAATGGCACCATACTTTGCACAAGAGTTCGCGGTCATTCGAGTTGGGTTTGCAGTTGTAGAAAATCTACTTGAGTGGCAGCGAATCTACTTGAGTGGCAGCCCACTGACCACGACTGATCGCAACCTTCTGCCTAAGAAATTGTGCTGGGAGAACCCAAATACTACTCGTGCTCGCCAGCTCACATTTTCTGGAGTCTCACAGGAGATAAATTCCTCCACACGGTGATTGGTGGAATTTGGCCAGAACTCTGCATTAAAGTGTAGTGCAGAAAGACCAAAATTCCGCCAATTCTGCAGGTAGAATGACACATGCCACTGAGCCCGAGTCGTAGAGTGTTGAATCCTAGAGTGGAGTGGCATTGAGTGGAGTAGACTGGAGTGGCATAGAGCAGAGTGGTGTGTCATAGGGTGGCATGTCGGGGAGGGGAGTGTCACATCATACAGTGTCTTAGCACGAAGGGGCATACAGTGGAGTGGCGTAGAGTGGGAAGATATGTTGTAGAGTGGGGTGGCACTTTCTAAAGTGGACTGGGGTGTTGTAGAGGAGCGTGGCTTGTCATAGAGTGGAGTGGTGTGTCACAGAGTGGAGTAGAGTGGCATAGAGTGGAGTAGAGTGGCTCAGAGTGGAGTGGCTTGGAGTGTCAAAGAGTGGAGTGCAGTGGTGTGGCGTGTGGTAGAGTAGAGTGGAGTGTCATAGACTGTCTTTTGTCATATTTAAAATGCTTTTTTTTCAATTGGTATCGCTGTACTTTCTAGGTAATTTTGCGAAAGTCCTGCAGTACATTGTAACTTTTTTTAAATATATAAATCAATAAAAATAGTTTTCCTCAGCGCTACAAAATTTCCTAAACTGACTCATTTGTTCCTATACATAATAAAAAAGTAATAAGCTATATTTCACATGAAAACACAGAACAAAAGCAAAGTGAAGTCTACACAATATGGCTGTTTTTTCATTTTGCAAGGGCTTTCATTAACCAATCATATTGTGTTCCATTATTGCCAGGTACTGCAGTATACCGCACAGGTAGTGGGGTACACCACAGCCCAATATATCAATAGGTTTTTCTCCCTTATTACTTAAAAATCTGAGAAATTCCTTTCTCTCAGATCTTAATTATGACTACAGATTGGCTACCGCCACTCTGTAAAAAAAAAAAAATATATATATATACTTGGGTGACCTTTGAGCCTGCAATATATATAAATATATATTGCAGGCTCAAAGGTCACTCAACACTGCAGAACTCTGGGTGGGTGCTATTTCTGTAGAAATGAGGGTGAAATCACTTGAAAACTATTCAGAACAAAAGAGGCATGGAGCACTCACAGGACATCTATAAGACTTAATCTGAACAAGTGCATGTCAGCACACTGCCTTCTTCAACTCTCATTAGTTAGCACAATGGTGTCTATGTGTTTTCAAATGGCATAGAGATTATTTTCATTGGAGACACAGAAACGTAACCAGCAAAAAGGACTGCCATTCAAAGTCCAAATATCAGTGTTGTTGCCCGACATGCCAGTGTATTAATTCTTGACTTCGAATGTCAACACAAACCTGTCAACCAGAAGGGTTGTTAATTATTGAATTAATGGATTCAGTGATGTCTTTTGAGATGTCATCAGTGATGTCATCAGTGATGTCACTGACCATGACATAAGTGATCTAATATGTGAGGTCATAAGCAGTGCGTTGTGGGGCCACGCGTTATAGTGAGCTTTGAATTTCTCTGTTTTTGTACAAGGGAAATGTCAGCCTAACTATAACGTCCCTGTAACCTTTGTTTTTTTCAGTGAATTGCTAATCAATCAAGAATTTGTAGAGCGCACTACTTACCCGTGAGGGTCTCAAGGCGCTGGGGGAAAAAAGGGGGGGATGCTACTGGTCGAATTACCAGGTCTTGAGTAGCCTCCTGAAGGTCAGCAGGTCTTGGGTCTGTCGTAGGCTCAGAGGGAGGGTGTTCCAGGTCTTGGCGGTGAGGTGGGAGAAGGATCTGCCGCCGGTGGTTGTTCTTCGGATGCAAGGGACGGTGGAACGGAGCTGGCGATTGGGGATGTAGAAGAAGAGTTGTCTGTTCAGGTAGGCTGGGCCGGTCTTGTGGAGTGCCTTGTGTGCATGAATGAAGAGGTTGAAGGAAATCCTCTTGTTGACAGGAAGCCAGTGCAGGTTTCTCTGGTGGGGATGATGTAGCTGTGGCGTGTTACGTCGAGGATCAGGCGTGCAGAGGCGTTTTGAATATGTTGCAGTCGTTTGAGGAGCTTGGCAGCGGCTCCCCGTAGAGGGTGTTTCCGTAGTCGAGTCTGCTACTGACGAGGGCCTGGGTGACTGTTCTTCTTGTATCTGTCGGAATCCACCTGTAGATCTTGCGGAGCATGCAGAGGGTGTTGAAGCAGGAGGAGGAAACTGCGTTGATTTGCTTAGTCATGGAGAGTGTTGAGTCGAGGATGACTCCCAGGTTGCGTGCGTGGTCGGTGGGTGTCGGGGCTGCTCCCAGTGCCGTAGGCCACCAGGAGTCGTCCAAGGCTGAAGGGTTGGAGCAGAGGATGAGGACCTCCGTCTGGTCCAATTTTTGTATTCTGTTTCCTAACTATAATGGTTCTGTAACCTTTGTTTTTATTTCAATTAATTTCTAAGGTTTTTTAAAAGCTTATTCCTAAGAATAAGGTCCCTTTGGTGTTTTCAGTGAATGTCTATTGTTTTTAAAGTAGTAGCCATGTTTGCATAGTTGTGGAGAAATGTGGCATGGCCCCCAAAGACCTCTCAGCAAACTCACTGTGTGGGACTTGCTGGAGGTAACAGGAGGGATAGTTGGCCCCCAACGACCCTCAATAGCCATGGGGACTTCATCCCCCCAACTAGTAGTGTGCCAGGAGGCGCGTTTTCAGAGTGGTGGAGAAAGGACATCCTTAATAATTGCACAGGTAGTGCCTGTGTGATTCTATCTGTGCAATTGCCATGGACACACTGAAAATATCAGGTCTTATTGAGTCGTAAAACAAGTGTTGTACTACACTGAGGTGAGCGAGCGTAGCGAGCGAGCCTGAACCATCAACGGTGGGTTCTCTCCCCTTCATTATCACCACCATTAGCAAATTGTAATAATGAGCAGAACAGACGGAATCGGTAGTGAAAATAACGAAAACAAAAAATGAGATAAAGAGAAGGGATCAGGGTGAGGCCTGTACAGGTAATGTGTCAGGTCAGAGATCTACTTATGGGGACTGAAGAAACAGTGTGATGGACTCAGGCAGGCGCAGGGGTGATGGACTGACAGTGTGATCAGGCAGGTAGGTAAGTGATGTACGGATCTTGTGTCATGCATTAGAACAGGTAGAGACAGATGGGCGATGGAGGTACAGTGTTTGTCGGAATAGACAGTGTATCAGGCACAAAGACTGTGGGTTGTAGATAGAGGGACTGGCCGAACAGGCATGAGGTAAGTGATGGACAGAACACATGCCAAGGTGCTTGCTTCCGTAGCACAGCTGTCAGGATAGGCAGACAGATGCTTTATACAGGGGATGTTGGTGATGAGCCGAGGGGTCAGGACAAACAGGATGCAGGTGACAGGCAAGCACTATGACTCAGTTGACAGAGATAGACGAGTAATGAACAGACTATGTGAGTGGACGGACAGATAGTGTGTGAGGAGTGGGACAGAGGGGTGCATGGTGGGTATGCAGTCATCGGGGCATACACAGAAGACCAGAGATTGGAGCCATAGATTATGCTGAGGACAGAGGGCTGCCGTTAGCTTTAATTGCGATAGACGCGGCCAAAGCTTTCGACCAGGTAAACTGGAAATACCTGTGGGCTACTATGGCTGGGTTTGGGTTTCCCCCAATCTTCATCGAGGGCATTAAATCTTTGTATCAGGATCCACGAGCTAAAGTTCTGGTTAATAATGGCCTGTCCGACTGGTTTAAAATATCCCGCGGCACGAGGCAGGGCTGCCCCTTATGCCCCCTTTTGTTTGATATGTATATTGAACCTTTTGTATGTTGTATTAGGGCGGACCATGTAATTCAACCCTTTAGAATAGCAGACCTAGAGCTTAAGGCCGCATTGTATGCAGATGACCTTCTCTTATACACCTCCAATCACGTGGATGCCATACCTAGGCTATTTTATTTAGCTGAGGAATTTGGAAGGCTTTCGGGATATCAAATAAACAGGGAGAAGACAGAAACAATGGGGTGGAATAATATTATGCCCATTCAGGGTGTAAAACATAAAATGAGATACTTGGGAATCAATTTGACTCAAGAACTAAAGAATATACAGAAAATTAGTTGGCAGACAGTAGTAAAAGAAATTACTAAAACATTAACAAGATGGGGTAGCCTGCCAATAAATATATACGGACGAGTTAATCTCATTAAAATGTCTATACGCCCTAAATTAACGTTTCTTTATAACTCCATTCCTTTATCATTTCCACAGAAAGAGATTAAGAGCCTTCAAGGCAAGATCGGTTCCTTTATCTGGGCATGTAAGACTCCTAGGATAGCCTGGAAAAAGTTAAGGAGGGGGTTAAAAATCGGGGGTTTAGCCCTACCAGACCGACTCATGCCATGCCTTTCATTTTAAAAACTTTAGATTATTGGCTAAAAAATTGGACTTAACTTCGCAGGGCTGTTTATTCCAGGCATTGCTCTATGATTTACCACAGGGACAGGAGTTTTTTTATTCAAATTCGGCGACCAGAAATTCTATAAAAAAGTCCGCCTAAAGATCCTGCAGACGGCACTTAGGAACTGGGCATATGTACGGAGAGCCCTGGGAATCCCTTATTACCATACTAATGCCCCAGTTTGGGACTTCCCGGGCACTCCGGAGTGTCTTCAGGACCAGTTGTCCCAGCCTCTAAAAACAGCAGGTGTGAGGAGATGGGGGGATCTTTGGGGCAACTCCGGTCTTATGGACTGGGATTCTTTAGTGTCACTGACAAATGGATCTTTAACGAGATTTAAGTTCTACCAACTCTCCGCCTGGTGGTCAAGACAGGCGCTACAGCGGGAAAGGGATTCTGAGATCCTAGATTCTGTATGCAGGGGAGGAGGGTGGAAACGAGAGGTCTCATTTTTGTACAGGGCACTAATGGGGTAACAGGAATGTTAAACTGTGAGCTGGCGAACCTTTGGGGTAATGTGATATCCGATAGTCCCGAAGAAACCAGTAAGATCTGGACAGATTCTTTCTCCTTGTCCCAGAGCCTAATAAAACTAGCTAATCTAAGGAGAAATCATTTGTACACGGTCTATCGGGTGTACTGGACCCCGGGTAAACTGTCCAGGGTTACACTTGAGAATTATTGTTGCCCCCGCTGTAAACTCCCGGCAACTGATGATATACATAAATTTCTAGAATGTCCAAAGATTCTTGAATACTGGAAGGAGATAGTGGACTTCCTGGGGAAGGTACTAACAACTACTATTACTTGCTCTCCGAGGTTGTTTTTTTTTGGTTTACCACCGGGTTACAACATTAACAACTATTCCTCACAACTTATATTCTATGTGATGGTTATAGCAAGGAGAGAGATTTGTAAAGAATGGAAATCAGCGGCCCCTCCCAGGCTTACTGACTGTTTACGAAATATTATAGAAGTCAGTAAGATGGACAAAGCATGCCGAGTAGAGAGCACAGAGGATGTGTGGTCGGAACTGGTGGCCTGGTTATCGAGATAACGGTCCGATGATTATGCCAGAGGTTTGTGTCGGTCCTGTCCTCCCTAGGTCCGAGGTATTCCATCAATGGACAGGGGAGTTGGACAAGGAAACAGCCTACCTCTGGGTGACCCCTGATTGCCGCACATTGAGTCCAGGGCGTTATCAATTTTGACAGTGTGAAAGGCATATGGGGTTCCCACCTAGAGTATTTACTGGTGGCATATATGATGACAAAAAAAAAAGAAAAAAGAAAAGAAAAAAAAAGAAGACCAGAGATTGCTGATCTAATGACTTTAGGACAGCCCATGTCAGGGCATTAGGCGCTCTGAATAGGCAGAGAGTCACCCCAGCCTACCGAAGTCCACATTAACCCACAGCTGCCAGTCAAACCTAAAAAAGGAACTTGCTGAATAATGGAAACAGATCCTTACTTTACCCATGTGCTATGAAAGTGTTGTGCGCCCGAGAAGAGGTCACCAGCAGACAAGGCAGTTCCATGTGCTGTGCAACATAGAGCAGTGGCGGGGTATTTCTTGTCCTATGACAGCTCAGCAGACTAATGCACCTGCTGTAAACCCATGCATTCAAATGAACTTAACACATTACCCTCTTTATAGTCTATCAACTGAGTAACCCTTCTAAAGTCCCAATACTGCGCGCCAACGAGCTCTGCGATAACTATCACTGAGCTTCAAATACCATGATTCTTGGAGAAGGAACTATACATATAAAGAAGTGGTGAACAATCGCTTCCTCGCGCACATGTTCCTTTAACTCATGTCTGCCCTGCCAGACACATAAATCACAAGGCGAGGCTCCATGAAGACAATGACCAAGAAATGAACAAGTGCCACGCGCTACTGGTCTGACCCAAACTGCGGAGAGAGCGTGGCATGTCACTGTGTCATGACACCTCTTAGGGCTGTCTAGAACGAATAGTGTTAGCTACAATTCGGTATTACGTCATCTTATTGTACTGACTTACAACACTTTTTAACCTGAATAAACAATATCAAGTAAGGAAGGATGAACTACTCATATCATCTTTGTAAATCAGGCCCTAAAAGGGGGGGGGGGCAGAGGTGTGTGGGAGAAATGAGCTATCCTGGAGAATATGTGAGGGAGACGTGTGGCCTAAAAATCTTTACACACTCCAACGAATTAAGAGCTTACGTTTCTGGTGCAGGCCGCAAACGTTCACCAACAAAGTTATTGCAACAAACTACTTTTTTTTGCCAATGAAGTCTAGTATAAACAATAGCAGGACTATGTTAAATCACAGACTACAATAACAGTATTAATGTCATATTAACTAATATGAAAAAGATGAAGGCCCGCTGATGAACTAACACAAAAGACGAGTATTTGAGGGTTGAGAATGACGAATAGCGTGTCCGCTTCACGTGTTTCTCCCCTTAGCCTTTCATGTTTGCATTTTCAGTTGATTATTAGTTTAAATACCCCAGCCCTCTCTAAACATTCTTATTCACTGCTCTGATTGTGTGACTCATGACCAGGCTTTGCAAACATGCTCATTCCCGTTCTGAGCAATTAAAAGGCGATATGCTAATCAAGTACAAACCCAAGAGGCGAAATGTCTGTTGAACATTTATCAAGCCGCTTAAAAACTATAATAATTTCAGCGCACGTGTCTTCACCAGCATTTTGCCAGCTGCAGAATAAAGGTTGTTAAAGCCTGGCTGTGTCCCTTCCTCTCTCTCCATTGTATCTATCACTGATTTTCTTATTCAGTTTCTACATATTCCTATTCTAATACCCTCGCTGACTGAACATTAGCAAAACATGAGCGAAATAAATAAATGCAAACACATTTACCTGAAGTTTACAGCGCTCAAAAATGAGATAAGTGCGTTTTGAAGCGCTATATCAGTAAATATTGTTATTGACAAAAAAGAAGCTCTATATCAGTAAATATTGTTATTGACCAAAAAAGAAGCTTGGGTGACTAATTTGGAGTGCAGTTTTCTTTTGAAGAAAATGTGTGTTAGCAGTCTGGAATGAGCAATAACGCATAAACTGCGCAGATGGAGCACATCAGATTGTGACAGCCCAGAGGAGCAGTCACCCCTTTAACGTGGCGTATTATTTACCTAAAAAACAAAACACTTTCAGCTGTCCTGCTAGGTAGCCCCTCTTCCTACTAAGGAAAAACAGTTGCTTTTAAAAAAAACTGACTATCTTTTAAACATTAGCCTCAAACGTGGCACTACAATAAAACCCTTATCTGCCGACAGTTTGAAACATGAATATTTTATTTATTTATTTAGGAGATTTATAAAGCGCATGGTTACGCGCACCGGCGTGTCCCCGCGCTGAGAGTATACAGATGAGAAGAGAAGACAAGAGTTTACATCAATGCTTGACGGAAGAGATGGGTCTTAAGGGCTCTACGGAATTTGGTCTCAGAGGGTTCAAGCCGTAGTTCGGAGGGTAGCATATTCCAACTCTTGGCTGCAATATGGAAAGCAATATGGAAAGCCTTTATTTCAATCTTACTATATTGCTAGCCAAAAATGAAAAGACTTCTTTAGAAGCGTTAATTTGATTGTTTTGCAACTGCGCAATATGCTTAGGCTACCCTTTGCATTTTGGGCAAATAAAAACAATATAGGTAGATTAGATTAATTAATTACCCGGGCCCTGAGTTTTACTGCTGAAGCAGACTGCTTGCTCCAAAGGGCTCGCGCTGAATTTGAGTGTTTTCATGCTAATATGGCCCTGCAGAGCAAAGGCTGCGCATCTCACATATTTTTAACTGTACATTGCAGGTGGCAGCCCAAACATTTTCGACCCTGCCGGGACTCCGCTGTTGACGTTCATTTGAATAATTAAGAAAGTGCAGCAGTGACACACAGCTTGCAGACCACGGCACATCGGTAGGGCACGCAGGCCAGTCACGTACTACAGGACACGCAGGCAGACACGATGTTATGACATCACCATAGTTATCAGATCCACAGGCCCTGCCTTTGCATGTATTTACAATTTAAGGGTATTCACATCACAGTCAGAATCTGTAACAGCAAGTGTGGGTGAGGAACTTACTGAGCTTCAGTCCTACTCTTGGAGTTCCCGAGTGCTTTATCCCACATTCCCTTCATTGTTAATTATGTTATATATACACATATGTCTAGCATTTTCATCCTCGGTTATTCTGAATGCCACTTTATCTCTTGAGTGCCTGTCCTTTCTAACCCTTAAGTCTTCTATTATTTTGTACAGAGCTTCCGCTTTGAATTCCCTTTCTCCTCTGTTGTCCATTGCGGAGCAGAAAAATTAAAATAAGAATTCCCGCTGCAAGTAGCAGGACAAAGTGGTACAAAAGGGGGTGGTGATGGACGGAGCATCTGAACCAATCAAACACTCACACCCAGTCAACAGATCTGGCTTTAATCCATCACCGTTCTTTAGCCCACTCTACCACCCCAGTTCAGACATGGCCATATGCCAGGGAAAAAAGCTTCAGAGGACCGGTTTCTGGCATTTCAGCCCTCTTCAGCCTGGCTTGCTTAAATCCAGTGGCAAAGTGAGCAAGGGACTCACGTCTGAGCATACCCTGCCAACTTATGGCGAACAAAGTGGTACAAAAGGGGGTGGTGATGGACGGAGCATCTGAACCAATCAAACACTCACACCCAGTCAACAGATCTGGGTTTAATCCATCACCATTCTTTAGCCCACTCTACCACCCCAGTTCAGACATGGCCATATGCAAATCAGTCTGACCCTGTGCCTCATGGGAACAGTCCAGCCCGAACTGCCAAGCCATGCCTTCCCTGGACCGGAAGCAAGCTTCCGAGGACCGGTTTCTGGCATTCCAGCCGTCTTCAGCCCGGCTTGCTTGAATCCAGTGGCAAAGTGAGCAAGGGACTCACGTCTGAGCATACCCTGCCAACTTGTAGCGAACAAAGTGGTACAAAAGGGGGTGGTGATGGATTTCATAAACAGATCTTTGCTTATTATAACCCCAAGACTTGGGCAAGGGGGATTGCCTAAGCGAGGAGGCCAAAAGATCGAGTTCCAAGGATTGGCCGTAACTCCAGTCAAAATCAGCTCAGTCTTATCAGGGTTGACCTTAAGTTGGCTTGCATACATCCAGTCGCTAATGAGGTTCATGGTGGACTGAAAATTAGACACTGAAGTAGTAGAAGAATCAATATCAAACAGCAACTGAAGCTCATCAGCATAGTTGAAGGCAGCAACTCTACTGTTGTGAAGAGACCGGATCAAAGGTGACATATACAAATTAAAAAGAAGGGGTGAAAGAGAGGACCCCTGGGGGACTCCGCAAGTCAACCTAACCTTCTGAGCCGAAAAATTGCCAAGACGAACTGCCTGAAAGCGATTGTCCAAGAAGGAGGAGATCCACCTAAGGGCCAGTCCCTGGATGCCAGCATTATTGACATGGTCGATCTGGAGATCATGATCGATCGTGTCAAAAGCAGCAGACAAATCCAGGAGTACCAGTGCCTGGGTGATATTTTGGTCGGCCCCCTTCCTAAGTTCATCCATGACTGCTAGGATGATCAGCTCCGTAGAATGTGCTGGTCTAAATCCAGCTTGCTGACAGTCCAGGAATTGTGAATGTACAATAAAAGAGCTGAGGCAGTTAGCTACATGGGCTTCTAAGATCTTACTGAGGTAGGGAAGTAACGAAATGGGGTGAAAATTGCTCAATATCAGAGGATCAGCATTGGGCTTCTTCAAGATGGGAATGATTTCAGCAAGTTTAAAAATATCAGGGACAATACCTTGTCTAAGAGAAATATTGAGAAGTGCAAGAGGGGGTCTGGACAAGTGGAGAAAGCTTCCCGTAAAATATTTGGAGGGCAGCAATCTGTTGGGGAACCTGAACGGAGTTTTTTTAATAAAACTAGAAACCCCTCTCTGGAGATCAATGGTATTTGATCCAGTATCTGAGAGTTTTTAAACAGAGCGGGAGAAGTCGTTAGCAAAACAGGAGAGGTTATCAGGGAAACATGGCGGCAGCAAGCTGAGCTGCCGTGGTGCTCCGAGACCGTGCTCCCGCTGATCGCTGTAACTGAGAGCTGTGTTACTTTACAAGGCGCGATATGGTGCAGTAATGGAGCGGAATTACATCAGGACTTGCTGCAAAGACGGTAGCACTCGATTTCCCAAACTTTAGCTTGTTTTTAGACCATTTTCTCCGTGTTTAAAAATCTTACGGATAACCCATTGACGCCTGGTGGGGCGTTCTTTCTGGCTCCCATGTGTTGGGAGGCGTATCTCTTTCTCTCGGGTTCCTTGCGGGCTGTTGATGCTGCCAGCGCGAGTTCCCCGACTTGTTTCTGTGTGTTCTCCCGGCAGCCGCCGAACGCCTCGGGTCTGCAGCTTTGGTCCCGGGCTGCGCTGGAGCTCAGGAGGGGGCGACGGTGCCGGAGTCTTTTGTATACTTCTCGCGTGTCTCGTGGTGGTGCTGGAAGCGGGGAGTCGCTGGCTGAGGCAGAGACGGAGTTGCTACAGGGGACCAAAGGTTTTTCTGGGAAGCCTGGGGAGCCGGCAGCAAAAGAATCCACTGAGGTGGAGGTCAGCCCCACGGTTATCCTCGTTTCCACTTCAGCTGCGCCCGTATCAGGCTCAAAGAAAAAAGGTAAGCGTGGCTACAAGAAGAAGAAGGTGGCTGAGGTTAATAGTAGTAATACTGTTTTTAGTGCCCTGGACTCAACGTCAACATTAACGTCTGCTCCATCTGTTAAGTCACCCCGCAAGTCTCTCTCCCTGACATCTAATCCATCTAATCCATCTATCAGCCCTGATTCAGGTGCCGTAAAAAAAAAGGTTTCTACATACCTATGCGCCGAAATCAAGGCTAGACGTGCAAAGAATTCTAAAACTGCTAAGGTACATAACTTAAATATCAGCGCTGGGTGTAAAATCACCCCTTCACTTCGATCTTACTTTAAAGTAATCCCGCAGGTACTGCATCTCTCAGAAGAGCAGGCCCAGGGTCAGTCTCATCCCAGTGTCTTGGAGAAGGAACTACTGGATCTAAGTGGGATTAGTGAGATTATGGATGTAATCCCTTCTTTTGAAACTGACGGTTTGGCAATGGCAATGGCAACGGCAACGGCAAACACAGTGGTTGAGGAGGGTGATTCGAAGAGCTTGATAGATGATACGGCGCCTGTGCACCAAGTACTGTCAGAGGCAGAACTAGAGGCAGATTTAGAGGCAGAACTAGAGGGGACAGTGGTGGAGAAATTACAGGAGGCAGAGAATGCACAGGAGGACCCCAAGCAGGGGGATGGTACGGAGCCTATGACCATCTCTTTACAGTCTATGTTCTTAGCTTTATCTGCAGATATTAAGAACGGTTTAGACGCGTCAAAAGCGACTCAACTGGAGATAAGGAACTTCTGCGAATCCCTAGATAATAAGATCGACGGCCTTAACGCCAGAACATCAGCTCTCGAAGAGACAGTTGCGGGCATTTCGTTACATCTGGAAAAAGCAAAGGGGGACATCATCAAACTTAAGAAAGAGGATCTTATGA